>NC_136062.1:180492179-180562179 GCF_964261635.1 Lissotriton helveticus | reverse complement strand
GGATTCCATCCTAAACACAGTACGGAATTAGCTCTGGTGACAGTCACTGATAACATCAGAATGCTAGCAGACAGGGGTAAGGCAGTACTCCTTATACTGCTGGACCTGTCTGCTGCATTCGACACCATCTCCCACCAGATCCTGCTAGGCAGACTCAGAAATATAGGCATGGGGGGATAGCCCTAGAGTGGATGACCAACTTTCTAGCTGAAAGAACACACAGTCAACCTAGGCCCCTTTCGATCACAAACTACCATGGTCACTAAGGGGGTCCCCCAGGGCTCGTGCCTGAGCCCCACCCTGTTTAATATATATGTCACCCCACTCGCTAACCTAATAAGAAACCTAGGGGTTATCCCTATTTCCTACGCCGATGACACACAGCTGCTGCTCTCTTTTGACAAAAACTGCACCAACATTCAGAACACCTTTTCAGAGGTAATGGGATCCATCACCAGATGGATGAGCGACAATTTCCTCCAGCTAAATGCTGAGAAAACGGAAATAATGCTCTTCAGAGATGCAGTAACAAGCTGGTCCCCAAACTGGTGGCCGGGAGATCTGGGCCAAACTCCCTCCCCCAAAACGGTAGTAAAGAACTTAGGGGTAAAAATTGACCAGAAACTTAACCTCGAGGAACACGCCACCACAACCGCCAAGTCCTGCTTCCACGTGCTCAGTCTGCTTCGCAGAGTTTTCCCCCTACTACCTATGTCCACTAAGAAAACCTTGACGCAAGCTTTGGTCACTAGTCGTCTTGACTACTGTAATGCTCTACTGATTTCCGCCAAGGAATCCTCCCTTAACAGACTGCAAGTGGTCCAGAACACAGCAGCTCGACTAGTGACCAATGCTCCCCCAGAACCCCCTCACTCCCTCTACTTCATAAACTTTACTGGTTACCGATTCGGAAACGGGTCAAGTTTAAGATCTGCTGCATGGTATACAAATCCTTAAACAATTTAGGACCCAGATACATCGCAGATAAATTGTCCCGGTACAACCCCTCGAGGACCCTTCGATCTGGGGCAAAGGAGTTTCTCTGTGTACCTCGGATAAAACAAACCCGACAGGGGGGCGCATCATTTTCTTATGTCGCACCCTCTCTCTGGAATCAGCTCCCATATATATCCGTCTTTCCCCCTGCTACCTATCTTTTAGAAAACAACTGAAAACCTTGCTGTTCTAAACTATTGGGTTTTAGCTGTCTACAGCCGTCTTAGCGCGGAGATACCCTGGCTGGGGTGATTCATGCGCTTTAGAAATGACATAAATAAATAAATAAATAAATAAAATAAATTACCCTGTTCCCTGACATTTTAATGAGTTTCATCAGGGAGACCCAAAACTCCTAAAGTACTATCTAATAGACAGCATACCTTCCAATAAGAAAGGAGGAGATAGTGAGAATAGACTCCGTAAAATGGAAACCGGTACATTTTAGAACTGGATTCCAGACACCCCAACGGTTTGAACATCACGGAGGACTTATACACTTGTTTATTAGAGGGGATATGTGTCCACTGCGCGTCATCTATAACTGCAAGAAAATGTAATTCCTAAATAGAAAGATATCACCAAGGGATGGGCTAAATGGAGAAATGAGAATTCAAGTTAAAAAATGTTAAGACCTTACGATTAAAGAACAAGATTAGAAACTAAGATAAAGGCTTTTATCTTAGAGGTTCAAATTTTAAAACACTTTCTTTTTTTATTACACTGATGAGAACTCACTTCAGCACTGTTTTTTTCACTATAAATATTTATCTGTCAATAGAGGCTTCTAGCGACAGATGTGTATTACTACAATAAATGGGAGGCTAACAATAAAAACCTCTAAAACCTAGCAGTCGACGAACCTATGATACATCAATAATGTAATGCAAACTGTAGGTCCACATTAACCAGACACAACAAGAGTCGAAATGGACAAGGGTTCTAACAAGATTCAAATATACTGCGTTTTTTTGCACAAAGTTTTAAATGTTTTAAATGTTTTGATGTATATATAATATATTTGGATCTATTTATAGGAATATATTTATAAAATTCATATTTATTCTATTTATATATTTTGTGTAATGTGTATGCAGTATACTAGAATTTGCACTATTTTGCACAATGAATCAGGTTTGCCCATGTACATAGGACCATAATAATATTCATATTTGATTGTAGAATACTGTATGACTACTCATAAAGGTATGGTATTAATACCACAATTTGGAACTGTCGGGCTACTATGAATATGTGATTATGGTGTACACCAATGCCCGTTGTAGTAAACACAAAAATTTGCACTGTCACTTTAACACTGCAACAGAAACAGAAAAAAAGTGTAAAAAAAGTTGGTACAAAAGATGTCAGGTGACTACTCACGTGTCATGTGATAAAGGTACTCCGGTACCGAAACGCGTAATGGCCGACTGGGAAACAACTAAATAAAGAGTATACTTGCACTGAATTGGGTCCGTGCTCCATGTTCTTTTGGAAAAGGAATTCGTAAGAGGCCGGCTGGCAGTGGAGTTTTTGGAATATATATATATATATATATATATATATATATATATATATATCTATATCTATATCTATATATCTATCTCCAAACATTCAGCAGGTCATAAACCTGTTAAAAGACCGCAGCACTCACGGGGGTGGTTTTCAACAGATATTTTATTTGGAAAACCTATGCATTTAGGAGATCACTGGGCATTTGAACAATACATGCTATGCCCATCCAGGGCTTGAAGGAACTATAAGCACTATATGCACTTTATATCTTTTTTATAACCTTGGTTATTTGAAATGTGATGGTGCGCTTAGGATATGAATATAACTTAGGAGTCTAGGCATACGTTATATAACGTTTTTAGCATCGGTTTGACCGTTACAATATGGCGGCCAGCAACAATGTTTACAGTGTGTCCTCTATCGATGTCAATGGCAAACGTGTAACAGTTATAAAGCGCTAATGACCGCGGCGCCTACCGTGCAACAATTGACGAAGGCAAAACGCCGAAACGCGTCTTGATGTGCTGACGGTTTTCTAAATAAAATATCTGTTGCAAACCACCCCCGTGAGTGCTGCGGTTTTTTAACAGGTTTATGACCTGCTGGATGTTTGGAGCTGCATATTGTTGACGGGTACACCCCCGTTACGCAGGCACCCGTTCTAGAGTGCGGCAGGCTGGTGTTTTGGAAGCTAATATATATATATATATATATATATATATATATATATATATATATATATATATATATATATATATATATATAGGAACATTTATTTTCTTACATAGTCTTTGAGATACCAAGGAATACTACAATATTCCCTAGGTTTTCCTCCTTCTGAGGAGTGCTTGCCAACAAATACTCAGTGCCCTTCTGTTCCTATGGAAGATTTTACTGGAGATCCTGCAGATCCTTCACAATTTAGAGGAAGGTTGTCGGGAAGCTTATATTAAGAATTATAACCCTTCAATAGGTGGAGTGGTGTGGCTCACTGGTTAGAGGCGGCAGACCCGGGAGCAGAGGACGGCCCGGGACCAGGGTTCAATTCCTGACGCGGCAGGGTCGTGGACCAGGGTCAACGGACTCGATAATTCTCGCCTCGGTGCCTACTCTAACTAGGGATCACACTCGGCAACTCTGGGCATTAGCTTGCCTCATCTCCACAACGGCCCCCCACATACGCCGGGGATTCCTGGTTTGACCTTGGAGATACCCAGTAGGGACCATCTCACAAGAAAAGCCAGGACGGTTCCCCAGCGGTCTACAGCGCAGAGATACTCCTTCGGGAGTCGATTCTAGCGCTTTAGAAACCCACAATCATCAATCAATAAAATTACCCTACTCAAATTCCAAATTCTACCATCTTCCCTTTTGATGGCATTTCTGAATATTTTTACCATATTTCTTTGCTCTGTGTATTTTGAACCGGCTGAACCCCCACAGGAACCTTTGTTCTTATCCAATCACCTTCAACAACATCCATCTTTTTACAACATGTTTTGCATCAAAATCTTTCTTCCTTTTCATCCAGTCATTGTTCAAAGAAACATTCACCCAACCTTTGTTCGACTCCATCCACTCTGAAACCAACTTGGAATTGGGCTTCCTCCCTCTTAATAATTCAAAGGGAAACTTTCCAGTTGTCATGTGAGGAGAAATACAATATGATTCTAGGCCACTCTTTAGTCCCTTCTTTCAGTTAAGCCCATTACTTTTAGCCACCTGATACACTTCTTTCAGAGTCCTGGTAAATCTCTCAACCATCCCATTGGTCTCGGCATCATACAAAGATGATCTCTTATGTATCACAGCATACAATGTTAGAACATCTTCTACTGCACTAGAACCAATTTGATCTCCATTGTCTATTAATAAACTATTGGGAACTTCTTCCCTCCTAAAAAGGCCTTCTAAAAACCTGTTACCTGGTCCTGAGCTTATGCCTGACACACACACACAACTTCTGACCATCTTTAGGACATATCTACAGCTACTAATAGGTAAGGAGTAGCTCTCTTCTCCTTTAAAGGCCCCACCAGATCCAATGCTATCTCTTGCCACGGACCTCTTAGAAGATCCTACAAATCATGGGAACACATATAGGTTGGTGTATTTTATCACTTTCTTTGCACTCAACACATTCTCTGATTTTTCTCTCTCTCTCAATGTCTAAGCCTAGCTGTTGCAAAATATTTATGTATTTCCATTTAATTTCCTATGTATGCACTCACACTAACATGAGGCCCAGAGCTACAAAAGGCTTCCTATCTGACCTTGCCTGGACTAGCTTCCAGCAGCTATTCCGAATCAGCCTTAGAAGTCACTTTCCTTGTCCTGACGTCATCATAAGTTTCCTTATCTGGTTGTGCAAGTTGCTTACACAGTGCCGAGCCAGCCTTTCTGGTCTGCCCATATCTAGCCATTTATAATTGGCATGTTACACATCCTTGTTAGCCATATTTGGCTTGCTGCCTTAATCTAGTTTCGCTGACATGGCATTACTAAACTATATAGCACCCAGAAACCAGCCACTCTGGGAAGAAGCTGTCTGGGAGCTCCTAAGGCAGGAGACCTGACTTCTTCCTTGCTAATTAGCAATGATGTATGCTTTTGGTACCAATAAATAAATGTCACTCTGTTTCTGAGCAAACCTGCTTTGTCTGGTGAGTTTCATCCATTTGCTCCTGGGAGGGTGCCAGTATTTCCCCATCACTAGCCACTAAATACCAGCTCTGATCCTTACCTCAGTTTTACTCATTCCCAAATGTCCTTCATGGGCAATACTGATGACCCTACTCTTCATGCTTGCTGGACCAACTGAAAGACCCCTTCAAGAAGTGAAAGTAAGTTTATTACCATCCAAAATGGACACCTCAAACTATGCAACTTGTTCTATATGGGCCACCCATTTACCATGCATGTAATTATCATGTTCATGGTATCATCCTTCTCCACCTCTGTGTCCCACTCTTCTTCACTGATAGCCCCATTCACCACCAAGCAAACACACTCATCAGCCCACATAGTGTTCTTCAAAGTGTCCTCATCATCAGGACTTTCAGAGACCAACCTTGACAAGAAATCCGCAGTAAAATTCTGTACACCAGGAATTTATTTGACATTAATTGTGTATTCTTCTAGTTCCACTAGCTATTTCTGAATTCTAGCTGATATACTGTCCAATCCTTTTTAAAAAAAAATATTTCCTTCAGAGTCTTATGGTCGCTTACTACAGTGAAAGACCTTACCGAAGAAAATATTTGAATATTGTAATTGACCAACTCACAGCAAGGGCCTCTTTTTCAATTACAGAGTGATTGTGTTCAGTCCCTCTCAAAGCACATGATGCCAGGCAATTGTGTAGTCCTCTACACCCTCCTGTTGAAGAAGCGCAGCCCCCAGACCTTTATTACCAGAATCAGTGACCATTTTCGTAAGTCTATAAGCTATAAACACATTTACATTAGGTGCTTTCCACAGTTCAACTTTTATGGAAACAAATTCCTTTTGACAACCCTCACTCCACACAAACTCCACCCCTTTCTCAGACAGACTTCTCATCTCCACAGTTTTACCAGACACATGTTTAGAAACTTGCTGTAAAACTCTGCCATTCCTTGAAAAGACACAAATTCCACTTTGTTTGTCGAAGGACACATTTTAAATATGGTATTCACCAATTCCGATTTTGGTTTGACTCCTTCAGGACTGATAGTATGCTCCAAATACGATATTTACGATTTTCCAAACAGGCACTTTTCCACAGTTAACGTCAAACAAACCTCCCTCAATCAACAAAGGACCAAACAAACCCTCCAGTTCCCAGTTTTTTCCATAAACTAGCACATCATCCTGGAAACACTGCACCCCTTCCAACTTTCCAAGTACCGATGCCATTAACCTTTGAAATACAGAGGCAACTGATACAAGGCCAAACAGCATCCTTAGAAATTAGCCCATGGGTGTAATAAACGCAGTCAGATATAGAAAATCTGGTGTAATTTGATCTGATGGTAAGCAGATGCAAGATCTAACATTTAAAAAAATTTGCATCACATACTGTGGACCTCATCTCTGAGATGTTCGGTAATGGAAATTTGCCCACTGTCACCTCTTTATTCCATCCTCTTAGATCTACACATAACTGTATGGCACCTGAGGATTTTCTTGCCACTACTATAGTAGATAGCCATTCTGGTGATTCTACTTTGGTTATCACCCCCTCTCGCTCTAGCCTCTCTAATTCCTTACCTAAATCTAGTTGTACATTGTGTGGTATAATCCTGACCCCGGCTGACACAGATATTGCAACCAGTTTCAATGTGATGTAGTGCTGGTATTCTTTGACACCACACTCTAGATTACCTGTAAAAACTTCAGGAAATTAATTTGCAAACTGCATAACAATTTGTTATTTGTCGGACTCTCACCTGTGGTTGTGAATTAGGATCTAGAAACACACCCAGTTCTTTTTGATGTGGCAATCCCAAAATGTAATTTACCTTCAATGCTACATTTACTTTGGCAGGTATAATGCTCCCACAATATGCAACAGTGCTGAGAAAAAAATCCTTGTATTTTAATATCCTGTCCCCCCATGCCCCTCCAGGTCTAATATCTATGCGGCATAGGTTGACTCCAGGAAATTTCTCTTGAAACATATTACTATCTATAATGGCCAACCTTGAACAAGAATCTAATAACATATTAATGTCAACATCAACTATTTTGATTTTATCAGCGGGTTTACAAGGGTATGAAGCACAAATTAGAGTGCGGAAAGAAAATATTTATTATTATTACACTGCTTAAGAGTAGAGGGTCAAGAGGTTTTGGAGACACTTTCAGAAATGAGTGCAGAAGAATGAATGAGATTTGTATAGAAAAGCTTGATCGTCATTACTTGCCTCATGTAAGTACATTAATGGAAAGATACCATATTGTAATGAGGGAGTACGTTGACACAGAAACAGTGGAGGAATATGTAACCAGTTTGAGGAATTTGGCAGCCACATGTAGATCAGTAGCAGGACTCCCAAGCAGGTCCCAGACGCTCCGCAGGATATGCAACCAGAATATCAACTCGACCTCCGATCACTGGGCTTCACTCCAGGCAAGCCACTCAGCCATGCTGTCAGCATGTTGGAGCAGACTTACGCTTGTTACCAGTGAAACAGGTAAGTTAGACCTGCCCCATCCACAGCTACAATGCAGCTGTCCGTTTCCCTTTCGAACCCATAAACACATTCCACCTTGGAACATTCTATGGCTCATACAGGAGCACAGGTCATAGTTATCACAGCTATGTCAACCTAGGTGAGTCGCTGAAAATCAGGGTTGGATTGAAAAGGGGGCAGTCAAGCATTTGGCGATGGGACGGTGCCTCAGGGTCACCTATGAGCCATTTTTTGGGGCCTCTGTACACCGCCTCACAGAGACTTACTGTCTTTCCCAATCCCTGCCAGACCACTCTAATGCTGAGCCAGTATCATAGGTACTCACCTGCTTTGCTGTCAAACTGAGGCTGGGAGCCAGGTGTTGCTTTGGCCTTTAGGCATTCTCAACTCTGCCCCCTGCCTCATGTAGCAATCCCAGTCCAGCAGCAGTGTCATCTCCAGCTGGGCCATCACTTTCAGGCCATGTTGGGCAGGAGTATACCGGAGCCTGTCGCAGGGAGGCTATACTCACCTTAGGCCCTGGAGCAGCAGCTGTGTGCTTTCCTTGATAGGCTATAGTGGGCTGTGGAGGGGGTGAGTAAGTGAAGTGGCCTCGCTAGGGACCAGGTGTTATCACCTTGGTCCCATTGTCTTTTAGGCTTTGGTGGAGGTTTTACATAAGCCTCGCTATGAGGCTACCTTTCCCACAAGAAATATATACATAGGATTTAGCATTCTGGTCAGAGCTGCCGAAGTTGAAACTCGGGAAGTAGGTTCTAATTCCAACATCAGCTCAACATCCCATGATTGTGGGCAAATCACTTAATCTCCCTACCTAAAATAAAACCTACTTTAATCCTATGCAATATAACTGGGGTTTGTGTAAATTTCTCAAATACCTATGGGCTAAGTTCACACTATATAATTTACAAAAAAATAATGATTCTGGAATGTGGGCCACTTTGTTTGGGCGTGTCAGGGCCTATTTGCGATCCCAATTCGACCCTAACTCAACATATGGAAACTGATGGCATGCTAGGGGTGCTAGATATTGACACTATAGGATGAGACCATAAGTTTGACTTGTTACATTTGGTCTGAGTCTTCAATGATAGGTAATACACCCCTATATATTGATCCCAGGACCAGAGTGAGATCTTCCAAGGCTGCATTAATTTGGTCTAATATATCTTAATCAGTTCAGTTGTCTCCTTTTAAATCAAGTCCCAAAGACCTGCATTATGGAGTTCCGCAGGGCTCTTCTTTGAGCCCTACACTGTTCAATATCTATTTGGCAACACTAGATAATATCGTGAAAAAAAGAGGGTCTTAAGTCATCATGTATGCCAATGACACTCAACTTATCATCTCTATTGATGATAATTGCGATGAAATAAGGAACAATTCGGTTGAGTGCCTGTAGGCCTGTAGAAGGTAGCAGAGTGGTTGCATGCTCACTGTCTGAAACTAAATGCAGACAAATCCGAAATTGTATTATTTGGTGGTGCTGAAAATTTTTGGAATTAGCTATGGTGGCCAGCTAGGTTGGCCCCGGGACCCACACCCAAAAAGGTGGTGAAAAGTTTGGGTTTTCTTATTGATAACATACTGTCTCCACAAGAACAACAAGTAACCTGGGTTCTAGGGACCGGTTTCTGACTATTACGAATTCTCCAAAAACATTTCCAATGGATCCCAGTAGCTTGGAGAAGAAATACAATTCAAGCTTTTATTCTGACTAGACTTACATCTCTCTTCACTCCCCCTCCCCCATCAATCCAGGACTGCTGCTCAACCTATTATCCCCTTATGGCAGGGGTCTTCAAACTGAGAGGCGGGCACCCTTAGAGGGGCTTCAGGTGATCCCAGGGGGGGTGCCAGGCTCTGGCCAAATGAAGCATTACACTGATAACAGTCGGTTGTATGTCAATACAACGCGGTGTTTACACCGCGCTACCATTACAACGCTGGTTTTACAACGCAAGTCGTTACCACGACTTGCGCTGTAGGGTCCTGGACTTAGGAATAGTAAGATTTACTATTCCAACACCAGCCTACGTACAGTAGGGAAGGTGTTGGAATAGTAAATCTACTATTCCTTAGCCTAGAGCGCCCTCCAGCGCAAGTCGTGGTAACGACTTGCGTTGTAAAACCAGCATTGTAATGGTAGTGCAGTGTAAACACCGCGTCGTAATGGATGTTCCCCCTGTGGATACTTTAATATGTTAGAAAGGCCTGACTGACCAGAATAGTATGTTTGGCAATCATGTATTCGAATGCATTTGTAAAATGGTAATAGAACTTAGCTGCAATGTTTAAATAAGTCTATACTTACTTAAACATTGCCAGTTTAATCGAATAATTGTGAAAAATTGCAGGGTCCCTGTAGATTTTTCCCTTCACAGGGGGGGCAGGCATTAAAAGGTTTTAAGACCACTGCCTTATGGCAATCTCTACCTTTCCCCATCCCCCTTGCTCTAGACTAGAAGAACCATAAACTCTCTACAACTATCCTCCGGAGAAATCTTTCTCATCGTGGTTGTTTCTGGCCCCCATACACTCACTTTACCCAGCCCTCATGCCTTCTCCACCCTTTCCTCTTTTCTTCTCCCCGATCTCCTACCTTTTTGTGACTCCCTTCTAACCCCTTCCCTTAATCCATCCTCCCAAAACAGTTATCACCCTTCTCTTCCTCAGTTAAAACTTAATACTTCTATTCTTTTCAAGGTATGCAGAGATAATTTTCTCTCCACCGCAGCTGCACCGACAATCACTACCAATCAACATCACTTGATAAGTCTCCCTCCACTCTACATTGCTACACCCCAGCACACCTTCTTTCCCCCATGCTCTCCCTCTCAAGTTAAGCTCGCTCCTGAACCCATGAGCAGCTTAACATTCTGTGCCCAGCTGTGCTCTCCTTAGAAAATAAACTAGGATATCTCTTCTCCTGTATCTCCAAGCTTGAAACTACCATCTCACACCGAAGTGCTAAAATATCTACTTTATCCAACACCCTCCTCCCCCTGGCAAGCACTCACTTCCCCAAACTCCTGAGGAGTACCCTCCTCCCACGCCCCAAAAAAGCTGCACACAATCTGTCCCCAACAGACATTTGCAATTAATGGCTAGCTACAATACTTCTAACTCTAACCCCCACATCTTCTCCTCTCCAGCTAACACTAATTATTGCACTATACCGACTATCTCCCTCGCCCAAACCAAACGTCAGCCATTTTCAACCCAGGCACCAACATTTAGGAACATTATCCCTATCGCTCGTAAAAGCCCAGACACCACCTTCACCACAACATTCATATCAGAGTTGGGCTGTGTGCTTCACAACTATAGATCTGCAAATAAACACAAGCTGCCCTCCTCAAAAGCATTCTAGAAATAAAACCTACTAACCATTTTATCGATCCCATCCCTAGTGACATTGCCATTGACTTTTACACCTACACACTCTCCTACTGGACCATTCTGGTAAATCAATCAATCAATCACTGCATTTATAAAGCGCGCTACATACCCGTGAGGGTCTCAAGGTGCTGGGGGCGAGGGGGGCCGCTACTGATCGAAGTGCCAGGTCTTGAGGAGTTTTCTGAAGGCCAGCAGGTCCTGAGTCTGTCGTAGGCTGGTGGGGAGAGCGTTCCAGGTCTTGGTGGCGAGCTAGGAGAAGGATCTGCCGCCGGTGGTGGTTTTCCAGATGCGAGGAACTGTGGCTAGGGCGAGGTTGGCTGAGCGGAGGTTTCGGGTGTGGGTGTGGAAGCTGAGTCGGTTATTGAGGTATGTAGGTCCGGTGTTGTGTAGGGCTTTGTGTGCGTGGATGAGGAGTTTGAAGGTGATCCTCTTGTTGATGGGGAGCCAGTGCAGGCCTCTCAGGTGGGGTGTGATGTGGCTGCGTCGGGGGACGTTGAGGATCAGTCATTGCCGAGGCGTTCTGGATTCGTTGTAGTCGTCTCAGGAGCTTGGTTGTTCGTCCTGAGTAGAGGGCGTTCTCTTAGTCGAGTCTGCTGGTGATGAGGGCCTGGGTGACGGTTTTTCTCGTGTCGTGAGGGATCCATTGAAGATCCTGCGGAGCATGCGGAGGGTGTTGAAGCAGGACATGGAGACAGCGTTGACTTGCCTGGTCATGGAGAGGGTGGAGTCGAGGATGACCCCCAGGTTGGGTGCGTGGTCTGTGGGTTCCGGGGCTGTGCCTAGTGATGTGGGCCACCAAGAGTCGTCCCAGGCTGATGGGGTGGGTCCGAGAATGAGGACCTCCGTCTTGTCTGAGTTCAGCTTCAGTCTGCTGTTCTTCATCCAGTCGGCTACGGCCTTCATTCCTCTGTGGAGGTTGGCTTTGGCGGTGTGGGGGTCTCTGGTGAGGGATATGATCAGCTGGGTGTCGTCGGCGTAGGAGATGATGTTGAGGTTATGTTGTCGTGCGATGTGGGCGAACGGTGCCATGTAGATATTGAACAGCGTCGGACTGAGAGAGGATCCCTGTGGGACACCGCAGATGATCTCGGTGGATTTCGAGCGGAAGGGTGGGAGGCGGACGCTCTGGGTTCTGCCGGAGAGGAAGGATGTGGTCCAGGCCAGGGCCTTCTCTTGAATTCCGGCGTCATGGAGACGTGCTGATAGGGTGCGGTGGCAGACTGTGTCAAAGGCTGCTGATAGGTCCAGGAGGATGAGGGCGGCTGTTTCTCCTTTGTCCATCAGGATCCTGATGTCTTCAGTGGCGGCGATGAGGGCGGTCTCGGTGCTGTGGTTGCTGCGAAAACCAGATTGGGAGGGGTCCAGGATGTTGTTGTCTTCGAGGTAGCGGGTTAGCTGTTTGTTGACAATCTTCCCTGTCACTTTTACCAGGAACGGAGCAGGGAGATGGGCCGGAAGTTTTTGAAGTCCTTGGGGTCCGCCTTGGGCTTCTTCAGAAGGGCGTTGATCTCGGCGTGCTTCCAGCTTTCTGGGAAGGTTGCTGTCTCGAAGGAACTGTTGATTGTTTTCGGAGGTGGGGGGCGATTGTTGTGCTGGCTTTGTTGAAGATGTGGTGAGGGCAGGGATCAGATGGGGATCTGGAGTGGATGGAGTTCGTGGTTTTGATGATGTCTTCGTCGCGGACGTTGGACCAGGCGGTCAGGCGGCTGGTGCGGGTGGTGGTCGCACGGGTGGTGGGTGCGGGGGTGTCGGAGTTGAAGCTGTCGTGGATGTCGGTGATCTTGCGGTGAAAGAAGGTGGCCAGGGAGCCGCACAGGTCTTGTGATGGTGGGATGTCATTGGTGTTGGAGCTGGGGTTGGAGAGTTCATTTACGATGCTGAAGAGCTCTTTGGTGTTGTGTGTGTTGTTGTCTAAGCGGTCCTTGAAGGCGGTCCTCTTGGCGGCCCTGATGAGTTGGTGGTGTCTGCGGGTGGCGCTCTTGTGGGCTGTGTGGCTGTCAGGTGTTCGGTCGTGGAACCATTTCTTCTCCAGCTTCCGACAGGTGCGCGTGGAGATCCGGAGGTCTTCGGTGAACCAGACGGCTTTCTTGTTGGTGTGGTTGGTTGTGGAGGTCTTGAGAGGGGCGAGGGTGTCGGCGCAGTCGTTGATCCACTGTTTGAGGTTGGTCGCGGCGGTGTCTGGGTCGGTGGGGTCGGCGGGTGGTCTCAGGGCGAGGGTGGTAGTCAGTTGGTCCTTGGTGACCTTGCCCCAGCAGCGGCATGGCAGCTGTTGGGTGCGGTGGTGTGTGGTGGGTTTCCTGAAGGTGAAGTGGACGCATCTGTGGTCGGTCCAGTGGAGTTCGGTGGTGTGGTTGAAGGAGACGTTGGGGCTGGTGGAGAAGATGGGGTCCAGCGTGTGTCCAGCGGCATGGGTGGGTGTCCTCACGAGCTGTTTGAGTCCGAGGTTGGCGAGGTTGTCGATCAGGGCGGTGGAGTTGGCGTCGTTGTTGTTCTCGAGGTGGAAGTTCAGGTCCCCGAGGAGGATGTAGTCCGTGGAGGCGAGGGCGTGGGTGCTGACGAGGTCGGCGATGGTGTCGCTGAACTGTGGTCGAGGTCCGGGGGGTCTGTAGACAAGTGTTCCTCTGAGGGTGGTGTTGGGGTCGGTGTGGATCTGGAAGTGCATGTGCTCGGCGGAGGTGAGGGTGACGTCGGTGTTGGTCGAGATTCTGATGGTGTCTTTGTGGATGATGGCGATTCCCCCTCCTACTCCGTTGGTGCGGTCTCTGCGGGAGATCTTGTAAACCTCTTCCTCAACCAAGGCTTCCTTCCTGTTTGCTCTTAAAACCGGGCGGGTTACCCAACTTCTTAAGAAACCATCTGGTGAAGAGAATGGCCTCAACAATTTCCACCCTATCACCAACCTCCCTTTTCTTGCTAAAATTACTGAAAGTTATGTAGCACAGCAACTTTCCTAACATATCAAGGACAACAATCTTCTTGACGAATTCCAATCTGGTTTCACTCAAGGCTGCAGAACTAAAACAGCCCTGCTACAAGTAATCTACGATGCCCTGCGATTACTTGACTCTGGTGAGTCTTGTCTCCTGATCCTTCTTGACCTATCTGCAGCCCTTGACACTCTTAATTACAACACTCTTCTGAACAAATTAAAACAAAGAATGGGATTTGAAGGCACAGTGCTCAAATGTTTTGAATCATTCCTCTTTGGCAGATCTCAGATGATCAAAATAGCAAACTGTCTCTCTACATCAATGGCTGTATGGCAAGGCGACCCTCAAGGCTCGATCCTCGCGCTCACCCTGTTACATGTAACCGCTGGGAAATCTCCTAAAAAAATACAGGATCCATTATCCCCTCTATACTGATGACACCCAAATCTACCTAAAGGTGTCTTCCGTACATGACATTTCAATCCTCAACACCACTCTCAACTCCATCCAAGACTGGATGTCAACTAATAAACTAATTCTGAATCCTTCCAAAACGGAATTCCTTCTTCTCTCTACCTCACTCTCTTCTCCTCCTGTTTAATCATGGGTGGACAATCTGAATATACTGAACAACAACCTATTATTGTTGACAGCGCCAAATCCCTAGACGTCATCCTAGACAAAACGCTCAACCGCATTCCCATATCAATGCCTTTGCCAAGAATGCATGTTACCAACTGCACCTTCTCTGGGGGGGTTTGGTGTTTCTTTCCCTAGCAAGACATAAACACTTTGGTCCTATCATTATTTCTCTCCAGATGGGACTACTGCAGCTCTCTCCTTGCTGACGTCCCCAAAACCCACCTTTCCCCTCTAAAATTCATCTTCCATTCAGCTGCACAAATCGTTTATGGGGCCAAAAGAAATTATTACATCTCACCCATACTTTTTTCTCTTCGCCGGCTTCCCATCAAAGCTAGGTCAATTTACAAGACTGCCTGTAGACCCACAAAGCCTTGCACACTGCAACCCCTCGCTATCTGGCGAATAAACTCAAAATATCTCATGCACTGCTGACAACGTACTGCTCGAACCGCCTATTTTCTAAAGGAAAGATTTATTGCTCAATCCTTCTCAGGAAATGCAGCTAGAATTTGGAACTCGCTACCTCCAATCCTCCGGACCACCATCTCTTTCCGGACTTTCAAAACAGAACTTAAAGGTATTCTCTTCCAAAGACACTTTCAGGAATAATTCTACCCAGTTCATGACCCTCACGGCTGCTTGGCATTTACATGAGCTCAACACTGTAAATATGTATTCTATAACTGTATTATTAACCTCATTTTGCCATCTTTAATTTTTTATAATCCTGATTGTATATGTAACTTACTAGTGTGTAAATTCGTTCACGTGTACTTTGTGTAACATACTTGGTTCTACATAAAATTGCATTACATGAATAAATAAATAAATAGTTGCCTCCGCTGTTCAAACTTGCATCCGAGACTTGATTGGGGGAGGTGCTGCATGAGTGGTGAATAAAAAATTAGCTAGCTATCGCGCCAAGAATTTTCAATTCTATTAAGGACACGGAGGCGAGGATTATGCTTCTCTTTCTTTTAATGCTACACACAGCAGCCAATGAAAATCGTTGTATATGTAAAATAAACTACATTTCCCATGATGCAAACATACATCACTTCCCGTCATAGCCCATAAGAACTAGGCAACACTGGATATAGTCCTCTTTCTTTGCTCCGAACATGAGTCCATTAACAACATTGATCCAACATGAATCTCCTCCAACCTGGAAGAACAGCCAACTGGAAAGAATTCCATAAATCCGCAGGACATTCAGTCCATCTTCTTTTCAGAACCTGAAAAAATTTGAAAAAAATATGCCCGGACATTCTGTCAAACAGATCATATCAGGGTGGGCATAATATTACAATACATGTAATAAACCGGGTAGGATAATCCTCGCCTCCGTGTCCTTAATAGAATTGAAAATTCTTGGCGCGATAGCTGGCTAATTTTTTATTCTATTACAGGACCGGAGGCTTCGTATTATGCTAGTTTAACGCTCTTGAAAACCACAGAGGAAATATCACCCACCGGCTTATAGTAAAACTGTTTGAAAGTGGATTCAGAAGAGCAATCAGCTGAATGCATTATATCTTGAATAGTACAACCCAGCATAAAACTTTTAGACGCCATGGCGCTCCGAACAGAATGTGCTCCAAACACCTGGGTATCAATGCCCGCCTCCTGCATAATATATTTCAACCACCTGGCCGCAGTAACAGGTCTGAAAGGCTTCTGTAAAGCAATCAATAATTGCGAAACACCCTGAGGTCTTACATTTTTTGTACATTCTTCGTATGCTTTAAGACATTGAACCACACAAAGTTTGGTATTGCTAGGAAAAGCATAGTAATCAACACATCTAGACATTGTTTTGGTTCTGGCCGTTATATTAAAAGAAACCCCTTCAGGGGTGAATACTCTACCCGTAACATCCAGGGCCTTCACATCAGAAGAACGTCGGCAAGCCAACAGACACAGTAACATAGCGAGTTTGGCTGAAAGTTGTTTCCAGGACAAAAGATCATTATGGGGCCAGTTTGCGAGAAAATCGAGTACCCTAGAGACATCCCACAAGGACGTGTATTTCGGCTTAGGTGGATTCGCAACCCGAATCCCCTTTAAGAGTTTACATACCATAGGATGAATACCTACCGGTTTACCATCGATCTGGGAATGACCCGCCGAAATCGCGGAACGGAAGTTATTAACAGAACGATAAGCTAACCCTTCCGACACTTTCGAGGAAAGAAAATGTATAATACAGGGTAGTCCTGCCCCCACGGGATCCACGTGCTGTTCCACGCACCAACGAACCCAGCCTTTCGAGGCAGAAGTATAACGTTTTCTGGTGGAGGGAGCCCAGGCTTGATCAATGAAGGCTGAAGCTTGCTCCTAAAACTCCGGTATTTGCCAACGTTTCCTGAAAGTCTCCAGGTCATCAGTGTTAGATGCCCCGACAGTAGCATCGGGTGCATCTCTCCCTGAGGGCCCTGGAGCAGCGTCGGAGAATCCGGGATCTTCCTGGGAAGGTCGCAGCACAGCTCCAAGAGGCTCCGAAACCACGGCTGCGACTTCCAAAGGGGAGTCACTAAAATCAATTCTGCCTTCTGACGCAGAACCCGAGAGTACAACCGGGGAATCAGAATGAAGGGGGGAAACGCATAATTCAGCGACTGAGACCAGTCCTGAGAAAAAGCATCCGTCGCTAGAGCCAACGGATCCGGTCTCCAACTGAAGAACAGAGGCATCTGACGATTCAGTCGGGACGCGAACAGATCGATCTAACACGTTCCCCATATCCTTTGCAACCATTGCACCACCGTCGGGTTGAGTTGCCAATCGCTATAGTCTTTCAGGTGGCGCGAGTGCCAATCCGCCACCACATTCAACTGACCCGGGATATACTCCGCCGTGACAGAAATCTGATGGGTCAGACAGTAATGCCAGAAATCCTTCGCTATCTCTACTAACATGGAGGATCTTGTGCCCCCTAGTTTGTTGATATAGCGCACCGCTGATACGTTGTCCATCCTTAGGAGGATGCAACAGGACACCTTCTTGGGTGCCAGGGTTCTGACCGCGAACGAACCGGCGAGCAGCTCGAGACAATTTTTGTGCAGCTCTAGCTCCCGCAGAGACCACCTGCCGCCGGTGGAAATATTTCCACACCGCGCTCCCCAGCCCCAACGGCTGGCATCGGACTCTATGATGACATCTGAAACGGAGCCGAAGACGACCCGGTCGTTCCAAGCCTCCACGTGACCTAACCACCACTGGAGTTCCTGCCGAACCTCCGAAGACAGAGGAACTAGATCCGTATACGAGAGACCCTCTTGTAGATGCCGAATCTTCAACCTCTGAAGGGCCCGATAATGAAGGGGTCCCGGAAATATTGCTTGCACAGATGATGCCAGGAGACCCACCACCCTGGCAATAGCACGCAGTGTCACACTCTGTCTGGACAACAGGATACGCAACTCCTTCTGAATGTCGCGCAGTTTCGACCGAGGGAGGCTCAACTGAGCCTTTTGCAAGTCTATGACAAAACCCAGAAAGTCTATCTTCTGGGATGGGCAGAGAACTGATTTCTTCTCGTTGACGACAAAACCTAGATTTTGAAGCGTAGCAATGGTCAAGCGCAGGTGTTGGGATGCCACATCCTGCGCCATGATCAGGATGTCGTCTAAGTACACTATCATACGGAGC
Source organism: Lissotriton helveticus (assembly GCF_964261635.1). NCBI lineage: Eukaryota > Metazoa > Chordata > Amphibia > Caudata > Salamandridae > Lissotriton > Lissotriton helveticus. Next base: position 180,543,863 of record NC_136062.1, on the reverse strand, counting down.
CCCTGCTCCCTGAGATATGCAATCACCAGTTTCAACACCTTGGTGAAGCACCAAGGAGCTGATGAGAGACCGAAAGGCAGGACCAAATATTCGTACCATTGGTCCCTCCACTGAAACTGTAGATACCTCCGATGGGGTGGAAAAAATCGGAATGGGACAGGTAGGCGTCTTTCAGGTCCAAACGGACCATCCAGTCTCCCTGCTTCAACAGATCCGTCAAAAGATGGATGCCCTCCATCTTGAAATGCTTGTAAACCATGTACTGATTGAAGGTTTTTAAATTGAGTACTAACCTGTAACCTCCACCTTTCTTCTGTACTAGAAAAATATTGCTGCAGAAACCGCGAGGGCCCGCGTCGCAGCGTGCTATCGCACGTTTCCGCAGCAATTCTCCTATTTCTGAATCGATAAAAGCGCCTTCTGCTTGGGAAAAAAAACAGCTGTCTGGGAAAAACTTCTTGCACGGGGACCTGAAAGAAATGCAGATGAAAACCTCGAACAGTCTCCAGGACCCAAGCGTCCTGAGATAACTGAACCCAATTGTGAAAGAAAGGACGAGTACGACCCCCCAAAGGCAATGGGTAAAGATCTCCTCCTGATTCTGAGGCCTGGAAACCGCCACCGTAAGATCCCTTGTTAAACCGTTGTTTGTTGAATCGCTGCCTGGTAGGGTAGAAGGTTCCCCCTCTGGTGGAATCCCACTCGCCCCTGCCACGTCCAAAATCACCTCTATGGGGGCCTTGGAATTGCTGACGGCCAAACGAGCGTCCCCGGCCTCGTCCGGCCCTGTGAAAAACACCAGCTTGCAGGGCACGCTTGATACCGGATTGAGCCTTATCCAAAGTGGTGAAAGTACCCACGTACTTTACCACATCCTTAACAAAGCGGTCGCCAAACAGATTGCCATCCGCCAAGGGCCCTGGTTCTGCGGTGGCAAGCTCAGTGAGATTAGCATCCATCCTCATGAGGAGGGACTTGCGCCGTTCAGTGGAAATCGCACAGTTCGCATTGCCCAACAGGCAGATAGCCCTTTGGGTCCAGCCCGCCAATACATGCGGATCCATAGTTGAACCGGATTCTTGGGCCTCCAAAGCCATCTCCAGGATCTTGGCCAGGGGACCGACCACGTCCAGGAGTTTGTCCTGGCAGCCCCTCCATGCGTGATCTATGCCCTTCTTAGGGTCCTTCGCGAACTTTTTAAGGAAAGTTAGCATGCTAGGATCAATATCGGGAGTATCCGCCACCTTGTCGGTAATGTCCGGATGTGGACATTCCGATCGGAGTCTATTTCTGACCTCCTTGTCGAAGCTCTTGCGGAGGTTGTCATGAATATAGGCTGCGACGGGAAACATCCTTTACAACGCAACTTTTACCACGCAGTGCCTTTACGACGCAACTTTTACAACGCAAACCATTACAACGCATTGCGCTGGGGGGCGCTCTAGGATAGGGAATAGGTTTAATTTACTATCCAACACCTTCCCTACTATCCACGGGGACTGGAGTTGGAATAGTAAATTGAACAATTCACTATCCAGCGCCCCAAAGCACTATGCGTATTAAAGGCATGCGTTGTAAATACTGCGTTGTAAAGGCATGCGTGGTAAAAGCATGCGTTGTAATGTCATACATCCGGCTGCGACCTCTGGCGCCGGGAGCCAATCCGAAGATCGTGGGTGGACAATATCTGTCGGGTCTAAAGTAAAGGGTGTGGACAGAGACTGGGTAGATTCCACATTCTTGGACTTCTTTGCTCGTTTTTTAGGGGGGGATTCATCAGAAGCATCAGTAGTAGTAGCAGTGTCCGTGTCGGTATCAGTGTCCTGTACCTGGGATTTCTTACCCGAGTCTGGAGCAGGCAGAGAGGACATAGAATTGGAATGAGGCCAAGCCTCCGAAGGCGCCTGAGAGGCAGCTGCGCCCTTCTTGGCGGTATCAGCTGAGGTAAAACCATGCCTTTTCGCAAACTTCTCCAGTTGTTTCGTGATTGGCTTCAGAGCACTAGCCAGAGCCTGCTGAACAGTTCCTGGAACTGCCTTCTCCAGGGCCTTGTTGACGGAATCTTGGACAGAGGCGTCCAGAGCCTCAACAATCTTTTCTTCAACAGAAGGGGTAACCACTTCTACTGCATAGACATTCTCCTCATCATATGTCACCCAGTCCTCCATGGTGGCACCAAATTTATACAAGAGTAATATCTGAGGAGGAACAGGGGGAGCCAACCCACAGCACAAGAAAGAATCAATATGGGCAACCAGGTACCTAGCTCCTCAGCCAAAGGCTGTATGAAGTTATTGCAGCCCTCAGGCGTAAAAATGGAGCCAAAATCCTTTTTAAATAATAAACAAGTCCAAAGAGGTGTGCACCCTCTAGGCCCAGCAGTTGTTGCAGCTCGCCAAGCGTCAATGAACTTCCTCCGGCGGAAGACAGCACCAAACTCTCCGAGAACTAACTAAAACTAACAAAAAACGGGCAGTAGCGACAGGGTCGGATTGGGATCACAATTTGGCCCGGGCACTGACGAAAAAAGTGGCCCACATTCAAGGGGCGTGGCCCAAAATTAAGGGGCGTGGCCCACAATCAAGGGGCGTGCCCTTTCATGGAACACCATTTGGTTACTCTTTGAGGTCTAATTTGTAGATAAATATTTAGTAAATTAAGCCTTTTAAAGCTTACAGAGCAGGTAACATTGGTAAAGACTAGGAGCACTGCAGTTCTGATAACTGAATACTTACTTGCAGTCTTAACGCCCTGCACAATGCTGTTAGATACTCTTTCCCAACCAGCTATGTCCTAGACTCTAATCATCACATGAATTAGAAATCTAGCACAAAGTGAAGGAGAAAGGGTAAGACTGGAATCTCTGGGAATAGAACATGTAATAACAAAAGTAAGAATTCACAAACGCGGAAAAGGCAGTCTGGGGTGTAAAGAATGCTGGAAAATGTATCTGTACAATCTAGTCATAAATGTATTTCACATCCAGCAGGTGATGTCCGTATACAAAAAACACAGTTCTATTTAGGAGTACCAATTACAGTACACATGATCCGATTTTTTATTAAGGGCCTGGGCGATGAAGTGATCTGCTCAGAATCACAGGTTGTAGAGCAGACGCTGGGACTCAAACTTGAATCCCAATCTCTGCAACTCTGGCGTCAGGCCACATATGCCTATGCACAGACCAGAGAAGTTTTAAGGCATGGGCAATGTGGGCTCTGGCCCAGGGCCCCAGCCTTTCAGGGAGCCCCCTGATAGAGCCAGTTCTGTTCTGCAGAGAATCTTGCCCTAATGACCATGCATACTCCTTAAACAGATTGTTTTAAATACCATTTTTTCAAATTTATTTTTAATATGGGCGATGAGTAAGAACCTATCACGGATATTTTGCAGAAAAATGTGTTTAAGTTTCATGCAACATCCATAAAAAAATGTCTTTGAGATCAAACAGGCCATCACATATGAGAAATGGGAGGATGTCACTGAGACTATTTTCAGTAATTTTAGTGAGCTGCTACTGTGTTGTAATATTGAAAACACACGTCAATGTCCTTGAATATTAGATGTAAATACATTAAGAATTTGGACAAATATGGTAGTGCTCTGTCCAGTGACCAGCTGAAAGAGGGCATCAAAGAGCAGAAATTGGATTATAAATTCAAATCTGTTCCAAACAGGGGCCCAAAAATATGTTTGGCCCAGGGCCCCCAAAATCCTTAAGATGTTTGGCACAGACAAGAAATGAAGGTGAGAGGATACTCTTCTTGCACAGGACACAGGGCCAAGGTGACAATGGCCTACATGCTGAACAACTAAAAAAACAGCAAGGCCCCTTTCTGTCACAAAATTATTCGCGAAGGAGCACCTAATAAGCAGGAAGCCCCTGCTATTACTAACCTACTCCGCCCTCCCCAAAACCTTCAGCTCAGGAGCACATGAACAGCAGTAAGGCCCCTGCAATTAGTAAATTACTCAGCCCTCCCCAGCCCTCCAGGCCTCAGGGCAATGTCCTGGCAGGGGAGCACAATACACAGCTGCTTGGTCATCCACATTAGCCAGGGGGAGGCTGAGGTGAAGATGGTGCAAGTTACAAACATCACCTGGCCCCCACAGCGAGACCCATTCTTCCTCGCCCACTATGCCCTGAAGTTGAAGGGCTGTGGGCGAGGTGTTAAATCTAACACTGTTTGTGCTGCATGGGCCCCAGGGGGGTCGAGGTGAAAATAGCTCAATGACCTGAGCAACACCTTCCCCCCTGGGAGGCCGTTTCTTGTATACAATCACCCCTCGCCAGCCCACCATCAGCATGATTGCTTGGCAGGGCAGGGGGTCAAGGAGAGGCCACAGCGGATAATCGCTGCCGCCGCACAGTGAAGCTGCTTTCAATTCTCTGTCTCTGTGCCCTCTGTGGGCCGGTTTTTTTTCTACCCTTTCCAAGTCCACAGTGAGCACGGAGACAGAGACAGAGAAATGAATGCAGCTTCATGTGTGGCTGGGAAAGGGGAGAAAAAAAACGGCCCACAGAGGGCACGGAGACACCGGCCCTTCGGCCCATGCCCGAATGCCCGCATTGCCAATCCGCCCCTGAGTAGCGATGTGCGTAGCCCCCTCCTACTGAAAACCAGCCCAATTGGGCTACGCACGTCGAAACTATCGAAAATAAACTAACTACTGGCTCCGAGCGTCTAAGGCCAATGAGGGGGCCACGCGCTCTTAATAATAAATCTCGCCGTCGGCACCGTGCCCCAAACAAATATTCTGATCCAAACTTGCCCCCAGAAGTAAGCGGCAACCGCCGCGCTTCACTGCGCGAGTGAAACTGCACCGGAGCCTCTCTCGGGAGCGAGCGCGATCCTAAGCGCTGCTCCCGAAGCACACACGCGGCGTCCCGGTGAGTTCGCGGCTCCCGTAATGAAAGAAGGAGAGGCGCGATCTCACCCGGCGCCGAAGAGTGGAGCGTGCCAGCAATTAGCCACCAGAAGTAACAGCGCGCCGCAGCGCGAGCACCGAACAAACACAGCCCAGAGGGACAAAGCGTCCAATAATGCCACACATTAGCATACAAACAATAAGAACTTAAATAAAGCCATATATTAATCACTATTCACATAGGAAAGTAAAGGCACTTAACTGGCTGCGTGAGCAGCAAAGAAAGAGGACTATATCCGGTGTTGCCTAGTTCTTATGGGCTATGACAGGAAGTGATGTATGTTTGCATCATGGGAAATCTAGTTTATTTTACATATACAACGATTTTCATTGGCTGCTGTGTGTAGCATTAAAAGAAAGAGAAGCATAATACGAAGGTTCCGGTCCTGTAATAGAATCATGAAATGGCAGCGTTACCTATCTATTTTGCTTTACTAATGTATTAGACTCAATTTGGCTTAGAACGCCTTCAAACTACCAGGGGAAAAATAATGCGAAATTGCAGAAGTTCTGCTTGGTGTGACAACCATAGGCTAGGCTAGGCTAGGCTTATTCTTCCGAAATGCCTTTGTCAGACCCTCCAGCCTTTCGCGATTTCGCGATTTGCAAAAAAATCGCGAAATCGGCTGACTAGCGCGATGGCCGCGATATTTACATTTATTGCCGCGATAATTGTAACCAAATCAAACATTACCCTTTTATAGGCTGTTTGCGCACATGTCACTACTGCCGCCGTCCAGCCGCCGAATACCTGCTGTGTCCCACTTTACAAGATCCTATCGTTTAGCCTGTGTGGCTTTGATGTGTAAATGCAGCTACTGGCGCCTCGCTCCGGGAACAGGACTTTCTCTCATCACGACACGACGCCTGAGGCCAATAACAAACTCTGAGCCTGCTGGCGAGGCCGCACCCCTTCCTACCTTCTGGCAGGCGAGTACTGTAAAGGGCAAAGGTCACGGCTTACATAATTTCCCAAGCGCTAAAGTTTATCTCCCCGTCATGAAAAACCCTGTGTTTGAGGCTCGTGTGCAGCGTCTGTTTACATGCTGCGTTCACCTTTCCCCTAAAAAAGCTCAAGGCCGGTGCTCTGGGAGGGTGAAAGATGCGAGGACATTTCTTGCACCTCTGATGTGTGAAAACAATGGCCTCTGCCCTGCCCTACATTTCAGCTTGAAAGGCTTCAGAGAACCTGAATCTGTGATCTTTCGAATACGGGGGCAGTTAAAAATAAAGCAGGAACATTACCGTATTACTGCTGCTCTTGTCTACGACCAAAGTGAAAACCAAATATAAGTCCTGGTGAAAAGGTTCAAATGGACTTGTCGCTGCAGACTGTGACTAGATGGATGACGTGGGGCCTGGTTGGATTGTTGCAGTCCACTCTCTTCCTCACTCAGGACGAAACCCACGGAGAAAATGCTAGGATGGCAAGCCAATCATTCCCAGAGCAGGACATTGCTTAATTTGAGCAGGGGGGGGCGAATCAAGGGGAAAACACACAGATCGGGAAGAGAGACAATTAGAAAGATGGCAACCCCGTCACAAAAGGAGAAAGCAGAACCTGCCAGAGTGAGATAATAGAGCAGGGAGTGCTGGCAGTGGAGTACAAGGCAGGAGGTGGATTTAAGACAGGCGCGCAACACCCATTGGGCTCACCGGGCTTCAGCCCCCCCACCCGTCGTTTGTGTCAGCCTAGGATGACACAGTTTCGCGGGCTGGCGACGTCTAATGCAGCCGCACCCGAGTACTTAACAGGTCTTTCAATCAGGTTACAAAGGCACTAGGCTAATGTCCTTCCATTTCTGGTACTTTGCTGCAGTTTCAAGATATTCTTAGAGTTTCTAATTGCTCAAATGGGGGTATTTCTTATATTTATGTGTTTCCCTAGACTTCATTGCTTGATTTCGTTCAGGAGAAACTGTCACTCATAATCGTTGAATGTCACTCATATTTACACTTAATTTATGAAAATGTCACACATAGCAACCTGAAGCCTTGGCAGTTATGTACCCTGCAGCAGCACTTCAGAACTGCTGGGGATATTTTAAGGCCCTTTTAGACCATTGGGTTTCAGATAGGAGGATAGTTTTTTTATGGATTTCCTTGCCATTGTCCACTCACAAAGTGTCACTTAAATTGTCACACTTAATTCAATGCATTACTTTCTAGTAAAGCGCTCTAGCAGCAAGGTGCAGATTGGAGCTGTGCTTCTGTAGAACCGCAGACACTTTAAACATGCCAGTTTCACAGTGGAATTCCCTGTTAAATCAGTTTACATTGATTTAAGGCTGGAAAGGAATGCTTACGAGTAAAATAAAGTGCCGCAATAATGCTGCTAAATTTCCATTTTTGTGCCGCTAAATTTCCATTTTTGTGCCGCTAAATTTGCAAATCTGTGCCGCAATATCCTGGGGGTCTGCTTTGTCCTATTTTAGTCTCTACACTGAGTTCGTGCCTGTAGTCTGACATGCTCCTCTCTGATTGGCTGGTATGTGGACAACCACAAACGTGGCGAGACAGAATCAGCCACAGGAATGAACGGGGAGCGGTTTAACTACACGTCGAGGAGAGGTGGGCGTACGTTTACTGACTAGCGGTTCGGAGGTCGGCTATTCCATTGCCACGGCGGGGGCTATATTGTTTAAAGAACATATTAGAAAGAGTGTTACGCACTATTCGTTGCCTCGGTACACATTTAAAATATGGCATATTTGCTTCTTCGTCACTTGTTCCTTTCGTCTTGCATCACTGAGAGTATCAGACAAAAGGCTATGCACCCCGAACCCAACTCTATGGTACAGCCTGGCCAATTCTGGTCACGTCACTTCCGGCTCTCGTTCCAGTACCTTTTATTCCCGGCAGCACCCGTGAGTCCTGGTTGATGCGGCCGGCCTTGGCAAAGAACATGAAGCTGCTTGTTGCTGCTGCGCTCGTCGCGGGGTCCATTATTTTCTTTCTCTCCGGCTTCTCCGAGGCCGAAGAGAAGAAGAAGGGACCGAAAGTTACCCACAAGGTGAGTCCGCAAGGAATGCTAAGTATGGGGCGCGTGATTCAACAAGGGTACGGCTCATGACGGGAGGAAGTGGAGGTGAAAGGTACTAGGCTTGTATTGCATTATTACGGTCTGGTGGTGATTCTTGGCGGGTAGCGGGGTTCCTACAGGGTTTTTTTTGGGAGGGGGGGAGAACTCTGCTGCGCGTGGTTGAATATTGACGGAACAAACATTCTGGTTAATGTACTGGGCACTCAGCTCGGCAAGGTTCTACAGTAAAACATTATAACCAACTTTGTATATTTGCAGACTCCGATTGCTATGCACACCCCCACTGAACACAGCCTTAACTTGCTGACCATGCTCGTTTAATTCTAAGCCATTTAATAAAGTATCCCAGTGAGCGTGTGTGAACACTATAGCCTGCATCGTCCAAATCGCGTAATAGGGGCCATATAGCCGACCGCTTCCGCCACGTCGGCGAGATTTGGAGACCTCGCAATCCTAAATCGGAACAATATTGAGTCATGTCGAGGCCACTGCCCAAGTCTGTTCTCTCGAGAGCGCTGAAAACATAAAAACCTTAACAATGCGAGGCAGATTCTTCCACCGTTGGTGTAGATGGAGCTTGGCGCTGGGTTGCTCGGCCATAGTGACACGTGTCAGTTTCAAGTCCGTCTAGTCGATGCTTTTTTCACCTGCATGGGGGAATGGCTCTAGGGTAGTCTGTGTGCAAGTTCTCCTCCTTGTTGTAATTTGTGCTGTTATGACTAATTTGTTCTGATGTCTTACTTTTCTGAGAGAATAGTGGAATTATACCCTGTATGTTTTTATGTGAAGTCTGAACCGTCCACAGTTCTTGAACGGAACTGCCCTAATGCAGTTCTAAACCTACATTTACTCACGAGGGAATGCTCATTCTTTCTATTTGCTTTGGCCAAACGGCTCCATTTTTGTATGCAGAGCAGCTCAGTGCATCTCCACGCTGTTGGTTTTCGGTATGGTACCTGACTACCTTTTTGTGTTGGGTAGTGATAAAGCGTTTTACGTACAGCGATGGGCACGACAAAATGATAGTAAAATAGATGCCGACATACTGTTATTAGTTAACGAATAACTCTCCCTGAATCGCTGTTATGTTGCTCACATTTGTTATGTAATGTTACTTTAAGACTCGTGTTAGTTCGAGCCTAGAATAGACTAGTGTTAGTGTTCTAGGAAGACGGGCAGTTACTGACTGGCTGAAGACCTGTTGAGTTGTGTTCCTGGCACTACCTGTTCCTTTATCGTAATACTTAAATAAATATACTTAAGTAATCCTGCGGATTGGTTACTTAACAATCGCATACTCTCATTTTGGACAGTTAAGCAGTGGCAAACTACCGTAATGCCATATGCTGATGTGAGCTCCACCGCACTATTTATCTAAATAACTTTATTGGACACATTACCTGGCCCCACGTGCTTGGAATGAACTTCCAATTGCTCTTAGACAGGCCCCTAGTCTGTTGTCTTTTAGAAAGGCATTAAAAACATGGCTTTTTATTTAGGAATCGTGTTGTCTTTTATTTTCAGTTATGTTTCCTTTCCATTAAAGGTCCTCTTCGCCAAAGCGCCGGGACACTCCATTGTGAGTAGCCGTTGCGCTATAGAAGAGCCAATTAACATAACATAACATAACATTTTCGTTTAATCTGCGCTACTGGTCCATTAATAGCACATCCATCGGTTGCTTTCAGTTTGTAGCCTCTGATATGCAAGCCTTTGAGAGTATATCCGGTTTTATTTATTCCTCTGCTAATCTATTTCTATTCTCCATAAAACCGCTTTGCCAGTGAAACAGTAGTTAATACATTTGCAGGGATTTTTTTTAAATACCTCGCTTGAGTAGGCTGACGCATTCGACAGGTAATTTTGAGACTCTTGCTAAGCCATTTTGTAATCAATTCTTTGTTTCAGGTTTACTTTGACATGAAGGTTGGCGATGATCCAGTTGGACGAATTGTCTTTGGCCTTTTTGGAAAGACCTGTCCGAAGACAGTTGAGAACTTTGTCGTCTTGGCAACTGGTGAGGTAAGGTCTGCCCTGTTGACGAACAGATACTGACCTATGCGTTTATGTAGTGCTTACAATTGCCACAAAGATACACCAGCTACATTCCACTCAAATGTTTTCCCAGAAGGTCACTAAACCAATGTCATGGGTCAAGGCGCAATTTAGTTTTGGAACTATCTGTTTTAGTTTCAGGCAAGAGAAGTGGCAATTCTGGACACTGATTTACCTGAGCACTCCTTCTCTTGATTCTTGTGTCGAAGACAACCAAAAACATTAACTAATATAGTTGGCATCTCTCAAACGGGTCAGCAGCTCCTCAAAATATATTATGCGACCAGATTACACACCAGAATTATTGGTTATGTGAGCCTAGGTGTGGAGCTGATACAAAGTGGGTGGGTAGAGCCCTGTTCAGTGGACGGTGTGAGGAGCGGAGATGGGGTAGCCTAAGCGCATGCACGTCTATTACTTTTGGCAGTAGAATAGCCTGATGTATGAAGGCATGCACAGTGTTGGTTTCAGAACTAGTGAGGTATGTATTCTGAAGGATAAGCAGCTCTTTTGTATAGCATTGCTCAGTCTACCCCTCTGGAAGCCAGGAGGATTTGTTTAAACATTCCATCTGGTTTGCACCGTGAGATGACTGAAAGCTACGCATAATTGTCGTGCTGCATCTCATGTTAGAGGGGCCCTATTCCGACTGAACCAGGTGACTCAAACCACTATAAGTTTGTTCATGATGATCGGAAAGCAGCAGGGGACCATTGGACGTGAAACTGCCCACATCATATGCAATGCTTGACACAAACTTCACTGAGGCTTTATTTGTTAAGTGATGTGTACATATCCCTTGATTTTGGAGTTATTACTGGGCCACAAAAATCGCACTGGCCAAATCCTTGCAGCAGACCAAAGTCGGGGACAGATCAACACAGATGTAGCTTGCTGCCATGAGCAAAAACATTGAATTTACAAAGATTTGCTGAGTTGTAGGCTGCCTCGCATAAAGTTAGTGATGGGAGCCTGGTGCAAGAATGGGTCACGTCTTTAAAAAAACACAAAAAAAAGGTCAGGAAAGTCCGTTATCCCAGAACTGTACTTGAGAAAGCTGCCCTTTATTACCAAGGAAGCGCCCAGTGCCCTCCACTCTGCCACGGAAGGTGCGCACACATGCTATTCTCTCAGCTCCCTAGGCATTAATATCTCTACCCTCAAATGGTTCTCTTATCGCCCTGGCTACCCTTTCACATATCACCGATATCCCGCACTTGTTGGCTCGCTCATACATGTGCACCACCACGCATAAACTAACACAAACTGAAGCTAATCCTTGTGGTTGGAGAAACATGGCTGTAGGCTTAGTTAAACGTGAGAACTTAATGGGTAGTTCTACTGGTGACCAAGGTGGCTAGTGGTGGTAGAACCGAAGCTGCCTGCTTGATTAACCACAGAGCACTGCACAAGTCCTTGATCAGGCTTTGATCTTCTGAGTGTTTGCCTCAACTCTGGACCAATTCAAACTACTGCGCAGGGGAGAGCTTAACTGGTAAGCCTCAGTATTACAACTGACTTTTAGACCAGCGGTGGTGCATCCTCACTTTCATCTTGGGGTCCTGGCGTAAAGATCACCATAGGTATTGGCATGTAGTGGATCCTTTTGGATTTCCTTCACAAAACCCCTTTAGATCGCCCTGTAACTCCACCTGCAACACAATTCGTATTCTGCCATAGACTTTCTTTTTCTCAAAAATGCATTTCCCCACTGACATCTTGTGCTATGCGTGGCATGGGCAGACACACATGCCTGGGACACAAGGCTAACTGTACCCACTGCACTACGTTTTGGTGTCCCACAAAGATGTCTTGGGTCCACCCATTTCTTATGTATACCATCTTGGTAACATCCTTTCCTGTCAATTCTATTTTTTTAAATATATTTTTTGTTTTTTTAAGGCCTGGGCTAGATACAGCAGTCGAGACTACAGTTGCGGTGGCTTATTTTCTGTGTAGAAGTGATGGGTTAAACACGCTGCAGTATCAGATATGACCGTGTAATTTTCATGATGCTTACGACATCCTGTACAAACACTTTATAAGCTGTGTAGATGTGTGCGCATGGGAGGCATCATTTTTTCTGTGGAGTTTCGACGGTAGAGGTTCAAGCGTGGGAGGTGTAATTGAAATTATTACTTTAGAAATATGTAAATCTTTGATACTAATAAGGAATTGGATCATTTATTAAAGCAGTTACACCAGTGCTTGCCCACCAGAAGACCCCTTCCCTGGCACATCTGCATTAGGGCACTTAATTTGTACTGCCCCGTCTACTTGGACACCTTTAGTGAATTATTTTATGAACTGTGACAACACAAGATCAGTCTGGCCTAGACTAGAGCCTTGCACAGCACAAATACACATTTTCAAACCAAACTGGTCTTGTGGTGCTATAAGAAGAGGTTGTTTCGCCTTATATGTTGGCTCATGACTGTTTGCTTTGAGGTGAGGAGCTAATGAATTTCCGGATGTACTTGGGTTACCTTGGAAAGAAAATCCTTTAGACCAGTATTAGATTAATATTTAACCAGGGAAGTACAAAATTGATGGCAGTTGATTTAAACGTGTGAGATGTTTGTTTAATTTTGCATTTGTACTGCTAACAAATATACCAGTGCGCAAGACTGTCACACGTCTGCCTGTTATGCATGGCCATCTTAGAACTTTGTAATACTGCATTCCTCAAAAGCCTCAGGCCGCCATTATTTGCGTCCTCTGCAACAGTTGTTTTTGGGGGGGTATAATACCCCCTCCTATGGGCAGGCTGTGTAATGTGCATTCTTAGAGGCTGAGTTTTTCTAGAAGTTGTACCAGTCAAACTCTGGTAGACTCCTCAGACGGGTACTGTGGTTGATTGCATAATGTAATTACCGTACTTTGTTCTTGTGCTACCCCAGACATCAAATGCTATCTCTGTGCATTCATTCATGTGGTTTACCCTCTCCTGTTGAGAGGACAACTTTGTCCATACACCACTCTGTTGCACCCGGCCGCTGCGTAGCGGACTCCAAAGAGTATATATAAGTTCTGGCTGATTGCAAAACACCACACTAATGCGTTATACCTTTGGCGCCGCTGTATGGACTAAAAAACTTAAACTGTAGGCAACAGAAGATTGCACCTCTAGTGTAGCGCCCTTCACAACTGCCCTCTTCCCATGCTTCGTATTTATTGTGGCTTAAACTATGATGCAGACCACTATAGAAATAGTAGGTATTCCTTAAAAACAATGAAATATTACCTCTTTGTCCAACGTGTCCCCGTCACATGTCAGATTGTCTCGCATTGTTTGTCATTGTACAGCATTACAGGCCCTCTTGCTGATAGCTGCCAAATCTGATGTTTTGTTCTTCCTCTCTTCTGCGGCATCAGTCGGCTTTATTTATTTAATTATATTCAGCTCCTGGATACCCTCACTGGTGACAAGAAGCGCTCTAGAAATAAACTCGTTTGACATCCTGGTCCCTGACCTCTCCCTTACACCCTAACTTGTTTTCTTTCTTTCTTCCATGACTTCCTTCATCACTACCCCTGCAGCTCAGAATGCCTTTTTTAATATGAAAGATCAACCAATTCATCCTGTTTTACCCAGCTAAAGCCATCAAATTAATTATTACTCTGTAAACTTGATTAGTTCTACAGGTTGTTACAGGGCATATCTTAATATCGTGCCCCATTTTATAAGATATTACACTACGCTGGAATATTTTATTATTCCCAGATGCATTTTCACATTCTCTTTAGCCTCTAGAACGACTTGCTCTCCGTTTAATTAAAAAAACAAACTCGAATCCAATAGTTTTGGCCTACATATGCCAAAATGTGTTAAAAGAAAAAAGGCAAATGCTGTTTTTAGGTCTCGCTGAACCAACGCGCATGCGTTGTTCTGCGAGGAATATAGTTAAGGGGCTTTCAAAAATGCTCCCAAAGTCTGCAGGCGGATCGGGCACAGTGCATGTGCGCCGCGCGCGCACCATTTGTCCGCCTGCAGCTTTGGGAGAAATTTTGCGGCCGCATTTATGCTCTGTGAGCCGCAGCGGCCACTGAACCTCAAAGTGGCCGCGACATGCTCACTATTTGCCACCCCCTCCCTTATCCCACTTACTGCTTGTAGTCTGCTGCAGTGAAAAAAGAAAACAAATCTTTGGCGATATATTCTTTCATTCTTCCCACCATCTGTCGTCTCCGTTCTTTTCCTTTCTCACTCATTATATCCTCCTTTTCTGTCTCACCCCAACCTTTCTTTTTTCTATCATTTTTATTTTCTGGTTGTTGTTGTTGTTCCAGCCTGCGGGTCCCGATGCCTTTCCCTCTGTGCGCTTGTGTCCATTAACACTATGCTTCCAGATGCATCTGCCTATTTATAATTGTGCCCTACACCTTAAAGCGGTCGCCTTCCTTCGTCCCTCTGCTGCTTGGGTCCCATGATCTCAGGTCGCATTTCCTCTGTCCTTTTGTTTCCTTCTGCCTATGTGGACTGGCTCCCCTGCCCCTCCCTCTGCTCTGATTGTTCCTATGCTGCTTCGCACCTGTGGACCCCAATTTACATCCTGGTCTTTATAGCGCCTACTCTCCATGCTCCCTGACCGCCATTCTCTGCCCCTCTCTGCTATCTGACTCATGTTTTTTTCTTCTACTTATGTGCCTTATTCTTCTGGTCCGTGTACCCTTTGGACCCCCTGACGCTTTTACCCAAGTAGCACTATGTCTATTTTTGTCTGAATTATCCATATTGTGTTTGCCTTTGAAGCCCTATAGCGCCTGGTCCTTGCCCCAAACCATTTTCCTGCCGTGTGTCGCACTGTGCGCCCCCGAGGATGTCTGCACAGTGGCCATCCTGGAGGGCCACTCTCTGCACAGTGGCCCTGTCCTCTACAGCCTCATTAGTGCCTCGGAACTGGAGCCCCTCGTAGGGCTTGTTAGCAGCTCTGGTGCCCGTGCACACGGGTCCGGTAATTATAGCGCCCCCGTGAATTCACCTGCACAGTGCACGGCTAATAGTATTCTGCCTGCAGCCACGCAGGCCTATTCTAGATGCGCAGCTCCCGCAAAGCCTATATTTTGGGGAAACATGTTTGGTACATCAGGCTCCAAGTCTGGAAATGTGAGCATCCTTTATTTTGAGTTATGGCCACAGCGTAGTGCAGATCACATGTGGCCTTCGTCTCTGCAAAGGTACACCAGAGACGAAGTATAGTGCCCCCCCCATTGCGAGGTATGCTCACATTTCGTTAAAATGTGTTTACAGTGAATTGTGAAACTCATTGCTTTGAATTACGAGAAGACATACTTCGCTCCCAGAAAGTGTAGTTTACATTCTACTGCTAAATGTTAGATTACAGGAAATACACTATAGTGTGGAATGGAAGCTATGGCACGCATCAGAAACGGCAGGCTGGTCACCCATGCCACAGCCCTTAATGGGCAATCTCAGAAGCGGGCCTGGAAATGTATGAGGCAGGACAAATAGAATGATAGCAATGAAACTGCTGTAACTTTCCAAGAAGTGACATCTTTTGGCATTGCTCCATGTAACATAGAGAACATTCTGGCTTAGTGTATTTTTCAACCGACTAATCTCACACACACGCAAATACATTCTCTCTCTTTCTGCTAAAAGCATTTTGGGATTTAAACAAAAAAAGTTTGGCCTGCTTTTTTGCAGTTTTATGTAAAGCAAATTTGGCCCGATGGTATTGGAGCGCTTCACACAAGCACCAGTTACATGACACAAGGAGTCATCCTTTTGTTTGAGACTCGGGCAGTTTAAGTGAGTTGCCCACAATCAGGTGATGAGCCGACGCCGAGACTCGAACGGGGTCTCCCAGTTCCGAATTCGGTAGATCTCGCCTTTAACCAACGCTCACATCCTCGCCCCTTGTTCCCTTAATTGTCACAGAACTGTCTGTACGACTCTAAATAGTTTCACTCTCGATTTGCTTTTTATATGTGTATTTGGTAACGAGATTTGCTCGTAGGTTCCTCCAGATAATGTGGGTTTTTGTAAGAATGTACTTTCATCCTTCTACAGAACTATCAATTGAGGAATTTGAGCGTGAGTAATTAACCCTGCCACACGCACAACCCCCCCTGCACGCACAACCCCCGTCGCCCTAGTTTTGTCTGTCGCCCTAGTTTTGTCTGTCGCCCTAGTTTTGTCTGTCGCCCTAGTTTTGTCTGTCGCCCTAGTTTTGTCTGTCGCCCTAGTTTTGTCTGTCGCCCTAGTTTTGTCTGTCGCCCTAGTTTTGTCTGTCGCATCACTACAGAATCACTCGGGGGCACCACAAAATCACTATGCGCTACCACAGCATTAATTTGCAACCATTCAACAACTGGCTCAAATATGTTCTCTAAATGTTTCAAGCATTATTGCAAATGTCACAAACAGATGTTAATATTTCACTTATGTTCTTGGATTTTCGTCACAAAATACTGAACATAATAAAAGCCATTATTTGTAATATCAATACATCTAAGTCACGTAAATACAACACATTGCATTACAAATGCTATAGGTGTCACATTTGCGAAAGTTAAAACTATTGGCATTGTAAATGACAAAGCTATTTTCACTATTTTCAAAACCAACACATAAATAAAAAATGTCATATACAATACCAATAGCTCAAACTTTCGTAATGCAAGACCTATTGCATTGCAAATGCTTGTTATGCATAGCATGCACACATTCTTTGTATCACATTAAAGCCTGCGCTGTTGGTTTATACCAGTGCTGGTGAAGTAGCAAAAAAAGAATTGCTTAAAACCACCCACTCATACTGAGCTTGTGTTGCATAACTTTTGTCATGTCTAGGTCTTACTTGCAACTAACTTATATAGCTAATACAATAACAGATCTAAAAGTACTAGATGTAGAATCTCTCACAAATTTTCAACTGCTTTGTTTTATGGTAGGGAAAAAAGATACCATCATCTTAATAAATTTTTATAACAATTTAGAGGATGATCATTTTATCAATACTCTTTTAACAATTCAAGAAAAAATTGTTCATTTTAGACAACTATATGAAAAAAAGGGTAATGCCCACATATTATGGGGAGGGGATTTTAATTTACACCCCTGCCCGTCATCGGGCAATCGGAGCTGTGGAATAGTGGATGAAGATGAGAATCCTCTCATACATTTCCTCCATCTACGAACGGGGTTAGCCATGAATAACCTCCTTTCAGACTTGGAACTAATAATAGTAAATCCAATAGATCCAGCTAAGAATTCACTAGAACCAACATATCGAGGGAGGGGGCATGAAACCACTGTTGACTATATCGTCCTGACAGACGGACTGAGACACTTAAGTAGGGATTTCAAACTCATGGAAAACACCTTAAGCGATCATTCCGCTCTCAGACTGGACTTTCAGCTGAATCACTCAGTATCCCACATAACAACAATAGCAAATACTTTATCTCAAAATAGGCTTGAATTGGGCAAAAGAAATGGATACACTATAAAATGGGAAAAAGTGGACCCTAACAAATTGACTAGTACACTAGTAAAGACTGTATACATTAATATAACAAAATGTTTAGATCCATCGGTAGACGATGGTACAGTCCTGGAAAATTTTAAGCTAATACTAGACCAAGTAAAAGTACTGCTGACCAGAACCCCTAAACAAAATAATTTAAGTTCAACAGGGTGGTTCAATCACGATTGTACCAAGGCGCAAACCAACGTAAGAAAGGCGCTTGGGCAACCAACTAGAGATCAGCAACTGATACAACACCTTAGGCTAGAGTACAATAAGGCCAGAAAGATGAGGAAAAAAGAGTTGAAATTAGCTCTATGGAGCGATCTTCATAAGTGCACTCATGAAAAATAGTCAGTCTTTTTGGCGAATAGTGAAGTCCCCCCCTATTATCTGATTCCAATACACCCCAGATCGATGTCGCTATTGACGAGGAAACCTGGGTAAATCATTTCTCCAAAATCTTCAAACTAACATCTTCAATAGAAGAATCCCAGCATCTTCTTCCCCCTGTAGTGTTTCCAATAACAATAGAATTCGACCTACAAGACATCGAACATGCACTGCAAATGAGTAAGGGTGGTAAAGCACCCGACCCGATGGGGTCCCAGTAGATCTGTTTAAACATCTCCCGGATCTTTGGGCCCCCATACTCACACGAGTATGTACTGCAGCTGCAAAACTGGGACTGATTGAGTCATGGTCAAATTCCATCATGGTACCAATCTTCAAAAAAGGGGATCGCCAGGATGTAAAATGTTATCGTCCCATTTCACTTTTAGACTCTCTGGGCAAAGTAGTCGGCAGAGTAGTCTTAGAACAACTTCAGCAATGGGCAGACGATAGAATGTTTTTATCGGACCTGCAATTTGGATTCAGAGAAGGCTTTGGAACTGTTGAACAGGCCCTCAACCTAAGCATGATTGTCTCCAAATATATCCACGCAAAGCCAGGGAAAATGTATATGGTATACGTGGATTTGTCCTCCGCGTTTGACTGCGTATCTCACGCGAAGCTTTGGACCCTTCTAGGAACCGTAGGGGTGAATCCCCCCCTTTTGGATTTCCTAAGGGAACTATACGCTGAAGCCTCTGCAAGAGTGCGTTATGGAACAAAAGGAGAGCTCACTGCGCCATTCAGAGTAGAACGAGGAGTAAGGCAGGGATGCGTCCTAGCCCCCTTCCTCTTCTCCCTGTATACCAATGGATTGGAGGAGAGGATGCTGAGGGGGGGGGGGGGGGGGCAGGACCTCCCTAGACTGAAACATCGCCTGATCCCCGCACTGCTCTATGCGGATGACGCAGTTATTTAGCACGCACCCCAATTGAGCTCCAGAAATCCCTATCCAAGTACGCTGACTTCATGAGTGCCTTAGATTTACATATAAATGTAAAAAAAACATTCGTCATGGTAGCGGGCGGAGGCCGAAAAGCCATAAAGAATATCTATCTAAATGACCAAAAACTTGAGAGGACCCCCCAGTACCCCTATCTGGGCATTCTGATCGATGAAAGACTAAACTGGAGGGCCGCCGTCGAGGCCAGGAGACATCTGTTCAAAAGAGCAATTGTAGCGTTGATGAACTTTTCACAGCGACTCGGAAAGAGACCACCAGCTGAACTTCTAAAAATGTATACAGCAAAATGCTAAGCTATCGCTCTTTATGGGGCTGGGGTATGGGGACATACAGACACTGGTCCACTCCAAATAGCAGAGAACTCATTCATGAGATTCCTTTTATCCACCCCAAAATCCTCTTCCATCTACGCTTGTCATGTGGAACTGGGAATCCCATATATAGAAGACTTGATAAAGGTTCAGCCACTGCTACTCTGGAGACGTATCTGGCTGTCGGACAAAAATTCACTGACCAAAGACATTTTACAGGATACCATGACACTGGATCGTGCACACAAAATAGCATGGCTCACCTATGTCAGACATTTTTTCTCCGACTTTGGTCTAGAAAAGTACTATACCTCTCCAGAAAAACTAACTGAAATAACAAAGAAAGACCTAAAAACAAATCGCGCTGAGCCATTTAGAGTCTCTTAGGCTGACCCTGCTATCGACCAAACAATCTGTGCTCCATGCAAACATGATACAGCATACCCCGCAAATCCAGCTCTACCTCACATTAGAATTCACCACATACGACAAAATGCTCCTGACAAGGTTCAGATTGAGTCTTTTTCACAGACTTGTGGCCTTTCCAGAAAAGAACACTTGGGACGCAAACTTGGCCCTCTGCCCATGTGACGATATGTCCCCCCAGTCATGCATTCATACAATACTGTTCTGCAAATATTTCCACACTCACAGAAAGATCTGGCTATTTCCGCAACTAAAACGCTGGGGTTTTAGACAGTGTCGGCCTGCCATGTTAGCCTTGCAGATGTTAGATTCTGAACGCACTTGTTATCATGTACTTAATTTTTTAAAGTGTATTATGAGGCATAGGAACAATCTTTAAAAAACCTGATTGAAATGTATCGATTTATTCCTTTTTTAAGAAAATATAGGACCGTGGCTATATTTATGACCTATAATTGATGATTTGTTTTTATACCACATATGATTATGCATGATTTTATTTTGTGATTACTTTTATGGTTTTGCATTGTTATAAACCGAATAAAGGAATTTATTATTATTGTTTAATACTTGCAACTATAGATTCTGTTCTTTCGCCGTCAAGCTGTGGTGTTGTTTTAAATATAAAATGGCAATTTTAATTTGCATGAGTTGCTGGCTGTCGATGCTTCCTTCCCCCATAAACACATACATCTTAAATTCCTTGGCATATATATATATTTTTTCTCTTCCAGAAAGGTTTCGGGTACAAGGGCAGCAAGTTCCATCGTGTGATAAAGGACTTCATGATTCAGGGAGGAGACTTTACCCGAGGAGATGGGACAGGAGGTGAGACTAGGGCAGCCTTTGTCGGCAAGTGTGACCTCTTGAAACAGTAGTGCATGCAGGGGTTCCTGTGTAACTTGAGGAGCATTTTTACATCCCATTGCAGATGAGCAGTAGAGATTCTTTTTTTTTTTAATGCCCATCTCTACCATGAATGCAATGCCACAATCTCCCTGTACAGCTAATGCACCAAAACTCTACAGACTAATACTTTATCTCATATCTGAAATATCAGCTCCACTGCGAAACCGAACATTTGGCTCTTTCTAATTTGACATCAGCTGACCTACTTATGTGCTTTAACAAGGTCGCACCCCTATTGCTAATGCTCGAGTTTAGGGAAGGATGTCCCATTAGACCCCCCAAGGAAAAGGGGAGAAATGTTGGAGTTGAGAAGCGGATAACGTCCTACATCTATGTGGTCCTGGTTGAAGGATGCTATATGATTTAGCAGATTGGAAACAAAGGCTACCGTGCCTAGCTTGGGAGGTTCCGAACAACGCCCAGCTGCCCTTTATTATTGGGGCCTCAGCGATTTCATTCCTACGAAGTATGCTTGTAGTTCTGGGACCTCTATTGCATGTAATTTGCTGGCCTACACCAAAGGTGGGATTGGGGGAGGGAGGCGGAGTGAGCGTATGTATCTCCATAGCAGACCTGCGCCTCAAGCTTTGATGCATTGTGTTCTCATCATATTCTTAGTTAGGGGGCTTTTTTATGCATTCATCATTGACCTGTGTTTATGATTTTGGCAGTTTTAAAATGTGATAATCGGTTATTGAGAACAGGCAAAACATGTACAATAGACATTTCTCTATTCAAGGAAAATCCTACGATGGATAGGAAATAGATACAGATCTGATCGCATTATAGAAAGCGCTTTACATGTTAAGTGACATGTACATGTTTATCTAATAGCCTGTAACTGTAATTAGAAGACTACTTCATAGTACAACGAGGGTCCATTACCTAAAATAAAAAAACTGACGCTCAGGATTAATGAAGAAGAAAGTAGGAAAGGGAAAACAAGCTTGGTTAAGAAGAAAGATGGAAAACTGAGAATGAGCAGACCACAGAATAGCCACTATAATTGGTTACATGGTTGATCAATAAAGAGCAGGGACTAACAATGGACCGCTTTTAATTTTGAGTCTAAGGCAAGTTTAAATTAGATTTCTTCAGTAGATATGAATTTGTTTCCAAATTGACGGAAACTGGTATCTGAACTTTGTTGTATGAATGTTGTATCCAAAATGTTGGTGGTTAGTGTGTGGAGTATTTTGGTGGAATACAGTTGTGAGCATGCTGCTGACAGCTATTTGGCGTCTGTTCTATATTGGTGGCTTTCAGAGTGGGCTGCCACTTGCATTTCAGTGGACGTTGGTATTTCTTGCCCCTGTATCCTAGCATTCATAAATGCTTGGTGGTAGACTTTTTTTTTTCACATTCTTCTACATATCCATTTACTACAAACCTACCCCAAGGCGCAGCCACGTGATCTTCTAAAGAAAAGGGCGTACTAACAGCAGGTAGTGTCCAGTAGCTACTAAATATGTGCTTACATTCTCCCTTTCTATTCTCATCCCCGTACTACTCGGTCTGTCTCTCACCTGTAGCAAAAGACATTTGATCCAAAATGATAGCCAAATGTTGCTGCTCTCTATGCCAAATAATGGCCCAGACAATGCCGGGTGAACCAGCGAGGAGACGTGAGCTGTTTCTAGCTGAAATTAACTTAAAGCTACCAAAAACACAACTCTTGTGGATCAAGGCGGACACTTCGCACATGCTATCCGTCCATGTTCCAGTTACTGGCTCGTGTATTTGGGTGTCAAACTTATTCCAATGAGTAGTGCGTAGTTGTATGTATTTTCACAGTTGACGGACTGGAAAAGGGGCTTTTGACGAAGTAATGGAAAGTCATTTCATAGTTATCTGTAATTAGCACAGTGCAATTGATTGCTCTTTCCTGTTGGTTATTTCCTTTAATTAGTCGTGTAAATTCATGTTACACCAACGTCTTTTATCGTAACAGCAGTTGTCAAGAGGACAGAGTACTGAACAACCCCCAACGATTTTTACTTGTAGGTCTATGCCTCGAATGTTAGGGTGCCACAAACTGTGAAAAATCACATACATATATAGTGTACAGTACTATTTGGCAGGAATCTTTCTCAAGGTCAAATCAAGTGTTGACACGTTCGGATTAGAATAAGTTTTTTAAAACGCATGCATACTTTTTTGCTTTGAGTGTATACATGTGTGAGCTAGCTAATATGAAATGATTTCGATAACCTGATAACCAGTCGAGTTTGTTCTCTAACTATTGCAATGTTGTACACCTACTACAAGCTTCCTACTCTCTGCTTTTACTAATTAAGATGTGCATGGCTTTAGTTCTAAAACTGTCTTTGTATTGATGCCATCTCTGTGTGTGAATATATATTGCATCCAATCATACTTATTCCTCAAAGGTAATAAGCACTCAAAATAACGAATTTATTTGCTTTGTTTAACGATCTTGACTTGGACTAACTACATAGAGTTAAGGGGATCAATAAAATAATCCCCTCAAGGATCACCTGTGTCTGATACGATCTTTACCTTTGATTCCTTTTGGAGGGCACACTGAGGTACCGGGTTTTAAGAGCCCAGTGGTGTCAGGGGATAACACCCGAAGACCTCTGAGTTCCCCCTTGTTTCGGACCACAGAAACACGGAGTCTTCTAGTCGCAGTCAGAGATCAAGTTTTATTGGCAGCTACCAAGTAACAGGTGTCCTAGAAGCACGACAAACACGGGTCATGTGTTCTCAGGAGACTGTTCGTTTTTACAGAACCAGCCTTCTCCTTATATACAAAAATAATAGCTGCAAGCAAGAATTCTTGAGTTTATGATATGGCTATATACATATTTCTACAATAATACAAAAGAGCGAAGTCATGTAGGCAAGCCCGTATTTTAGATGTCCAATTCGTGATAGATTACCTAGCCAGGCCCGGAACTCCCATCGGATATCGGTGAAGCCCCAATAAAAGAAGGCACCTCCTAGTCATAAAACTGGCCATAAACAGGGAACGTGGACAGGTGTGTATGTGTGTAGAAGACATGATCTGTATGCAGTGAATGGTTTGTGGTATGTTGTGCATTGATGCGATCGTGTTTGGCCACTGGGCGAGGAGCTGCCCAAACAGGTTTGGCTGGAGGCAAGGGAGTCAGTTGGGACAGGTCAGGGGGAAGTCAGGGAAGGTGGACGTGTCCTTTTAGATCAAGCTCGACCTTTAATTGACTTATCATGAGGGCAAGACACAAGATGGATACTGTTTACAAAATGCAGTCTGAGGGGTCGGGACGGAAACTGCGATTCAGGGGTGTTAGCATACCTCGATCAGGACACAAATGCATAGGAATGATGTCCTAATCATTATCGGTTCGTCGACACAAATTCGTCATGGTACGTTGATGTTTCGGGACACGGGTATCGGACCTCGATACCAGGATAACAGTAGGGTCCAGAATTTCAGAACCACAGACCCTCCTTTTGCCTTCATATAAGTCAATAATTCATGTTAATCCGAGTCTAAATCTGTATGAAGGAATTCGTGGAGATGCTGTTGTAGCATCATTCTGTTGCTCAGTTCGTCCCTTGACACAGGCTTCTGTACACATGAGGTAGCACAGAGGCCACATAGTGCAGGAGCGCACTGTACACACAGGCAGAACATAAACAGAAGTGCTAAGATCATCCCAATGAAGATCAGTGTTTTCCATCCCCAGGTAGCGATCAGTTCCCAGAACCACCCTAGTAAGGACCAGTCCCCTTTTTCTACGTGAAGGGAACCAGATATCTCGTGTAGCTTAGAGATGGCCTGGTACACTGTCGGTGCGTTATCAGGGATGAAAATGCAACAACTGGATTGGATCACTCTACACACACCTCCACGATCGGCGAGTATGATATCTAGGGCAACTCGGTTCTGAAGAGTCCTAAGTCGATCCGACTGAAGTTCGGTCGTCAAATTGCCAAGGGCTCCGGCCGTTGTAATCACGGCGGATTCAACTATCCTTGATAACTGGCGAATATTCCTGCTGTTCACCATAGGCCCCCAAAATGGCAGAAAACCCTTTGCGAAGTCAGCGAATTCCTGACCCGCGGTGTCGTCTTTACTCACGACACCTCTAGCTGTCCTTGTCCGATGGTAATCTGCTCTGGCCGTGTAGGTGGGAGGCAGCAGAAATGCGATAAAGCATGTACCTGAGAAGTCAGGGGGTAACCAGGTGTAGGCTTGGTCATGGCAGACGAAATACGTGCCTTTTGGCTGCTAAGAATATAGGGGAAGTTCGGGAAGCGAACACATATGTTTCCGCGCATATACTCTTTCCTAATTGTGCTTTGGGATCCCTACCGATACCTTGTAAACATAAGTGACCTCGGTTGGGTACTATCCAAACTGGGCGGGATTTCTTTGCTCTCTGGCTCTTACTCAGGTCAACCCCATATGTACGTTCCAACGAGTGTACGGAGTGAGTTCATCTTTGGTAATCGTTAGATATGTGTCGAACTCTCTACTCATATTTCTTATCCCTGCTACTAGTGCCTTGTTACTGGAATCACTCTCAGTAGAACGGGTCGGGTATGGTTCTAGGGCGAATAGGAACATGGTCTGGAAAGCCCACAGAGAACCATAATAACTGAAAGGCAGGATGAAGTATGGGATACCCTTATCCGTTGTGTGTGGCATGAGTCCACATATCCAACAGTTCGATGTGTTCATTATGGACTGGTGTTGGTGTAGAAGTTGAATGAATGAGTTATTTACAAATTCGAGTCTTCTGGCAGACTCGTGTTCAGGTAGAGGGTGAAAGTAGTGTGGAGAGATAGTAGGAGGAGGCTGTGGCCGGGTGTCATTTGAAAAAGTAACTTGGAATACGAATAGAGTATAACCAGTCAAAAACATCGTTATGCTACACAACATTAAAATACATGTTATCAAAAACCTTCTTTTGGCCAGTACAGTGCATAGTTGTCTTTCAATGTTCGTGAGTCTGGCAGGTCTCTTTACCCTAGGAAACTCCATCCTCTAGTTGCTGCCCGCGGTGGTAGGTTGGTTCTGCCAGGGAGTGCGCTCTGTTCAGTCCGGGGTAACTCCCTTGGACCAACCAGAACCGTTGACCTAAACGTCCCCAGCTGCATTCCCCAGACTTCAACCGCGACCCTAGCAGCAGAACCGGATGGCGGTTCGAAAATCAAAAATGAGCAAGTTTCCTGAGAGTGAGAGAGGTGAAAAATCAAAAATAGTTCTTGGGGGAAGGGAAATCACATTAGTTTTTTTTGTTTTTTTTATTAGTCTTTGTCTCGACCTTAGATTATATTGTTGTTTCCAATGTACGGTGTGGTCTTCAAACAATGTCTTAGGTTCTGAAGTGTCCAACTGCATTGACGGTGGAACAAATCCTTGTAAAATATGATCACTCTCCTTTTCGGTACCAGTTTATTTTAAACGTGCATCGCTGAAAGGGATGAAGCGAGGTATGGATTCTGTCTGAGTCGGCAATTCCTTCGTTGACCCACCGGTCGTATGGAAGGGGCAGAGGGACCCGTTTACAATGGGTCCCGTGCACCCAGTTCTTTTTGCCTTCCACCCGAACCGCTGATCTCGTGGAAAGTACCAGGTAAGGTCCGGTCCACCTCGGCTGTCCGTTGTTTGTGCGCTGGAAATTCTGCACCAAGACCCATGTGCCGGGTGCGATGGAGTGACCTGGATCGTCAGAGGCTGGCGGAGAGGAACTGTGAACCTGTTGGTGTAAAACACACAATTTAGTTGTCAATTCGCACAAATAGTCAAGCAGTACGGGGTGTTCTATTTCGCTGAGTTTATTTGGCCGTGGCATGCCCCAGACGTTGGCTGGGCGGCCAAACACTATCTCATGGGGGCTAAGTCCTAACCTGGAATGGACTGTCATTCTGGTTGACAAGAGTGCTAGGGGCAAGGCGTCAGGCCACTTAAGACCTGTACAGGCTTGGATCTTGGCTAATTTGAGCTTTAAAGTGCCATTGTAGCACTCTACTAACCCAGCTGATTGGGGGTGATTCGCAGAGTGAAACTTTTGTTGTATGCCTAAACACTCACACTCTCCATCACGCGTCCTACGAATTCACTTCCATTATCACTCCAGACGATTCTAGGCATGCCAAATCTCGGGAAGAACTCTTTGGCAAGGACTTTGGCAGTTGACAAGGCAGTATTGTCCTTGAGGGGGTACGCTTCCACCCACCTGGAGAAAGCGCAAACAACAACGAGCACATACTTCAGATTGTTGCATCTCTCCATGTGAATGAAATCGAGCTGCAAAACCTCGAATGGATACGTTGGAGGCGCAAAATGACCAGCTGGAGTTGTGGTTCCCCTACCGGGATTGTACTTCAAACACACCATACAGTTTCTGACCACATTCTCTGCATATTTCGGGATATTGCTGTTTTGCCATACTGGGGCCAATACTTTACAGATTCCTTTCGAACTGATGTGCGCAAATCCATGAGCCATTGTTACTACTGCAAGTACATATGCGTTGGGTAATAGCCATCGCTGGTGTTCTGACAATTCGACCCAACAACCATTCGCATCTAACCTACCCTTACTTTCTCTCCATTCATTCACCTCTTTCTCAGTTGCCTCGGCTTGTATAGATTTTACGCTTTCAATGGTGTCCTCACACATTCTCACATCAGTAATCCATCTAGCGGGACCTACAACATACATCCGACTCATTGTGTTCCTTGCAGTCTCTTTCGCAACCTCGTCTGCAAATGCATTCCCGCGGCCAACATCATCCTGAATCTTTTTGTGTGCACTGCATTTTACAATGGCAACTTGTAGTGGCAAGGTCAGTGACTCGAGGAGTTTATTAACTAACTGACCATGTTGTATCTTTGCACCATGTGACGTAAGAAACCCACGTTCACGCCACAATCTCCCAAAACTGTGAGCCACACCAAAGGCGTATTGGCTGTCAGTGTACACATTCACTCGCTTTCCTTTCGCTAACACACATGCTCTGGTAAGCGCAATTAGCTCTGCAGCTTGTGCAGAATTATGGGAAATGCGCGCGGTCTCTATAATGGTGTGTAATGTCGTTGCGGCATATGCTGCAGTCGTATCACCATTCGGCAGCTTGAAACATGAACCATCAACCCATAAAGTATCGTTGCATTCAGGAAGGGGAGTGTCCTGTAAGTCTACTCTCCCTTTTAGTCTCTTCTTCTGTCCTAAAACAGCAGTCATGGTTATCAATCTCGTCTGTTTCTGTCGGAATGGGTAATAACGTTGCGGGATTCAGTGTATCGCACCTTTTTATGTGGATGTGACTTGCTAGCAGTGTAAGTTCGTAACTGGATAGTCGAGCGCTAGTAAGATGTTGTGTCTTCGTCCTGTTTAGTAAAATGTCTACTGCATGCGGAACCATAACGATCAGAGTATTATTCATGACTAATCCAGCGGATTGTCGGATGCAGACAGCTGCTGCGGCGGTAGCCCTCAGACAACTTGGTAGGGCTTTAGCCACAGGGTCTAGAGTTGCCGAAAAATACGCGCATGGGCGCTGTCTGTCCCCGAAATGTTGTGTTAAAACTGATCATGCACAACCTTCCTTCTCATGGACATATAATGTAAAAGGCTTACTGTAGTTGGGGTTTCCCAACACAGGAGCCGAACATAATGCATCACGCAACTCGTGGAAACTCGTCTGGCAATCTTCAGACCAAGGCATAGGATTTGGCGTGTCTTTGCAGAGTAGTGCCAGCAAGGGTTTAGCTAGTAGTGAGAAATTCGGTATCCATTGTCTACAGTACGATGTAATGCCCAAGAAGGCTCGAACCTCTCTGTGTCCTTGGGGCACTCAGTTCTGCAATTGCCTGTATTCTTTCTGGTGTCAGTCTCCTTCCCTCCTTCGACAAGATGTGACCTAAGTAGGTTACTTCTTGTCGGCAAAATTGTAGTTTGGAGAGAGACTTTGTGCTTCATGTCACATAGGTTACGTAATAATAACGTAGCTTTCTTGCAAATCTCTTCAGTGTCTGCAGCGATCAGCAGATCGTCTACGTACTGAATCAGAGTTGAACCATTCGGTAGAACAATCGTGTCTAGTTGTGTTTTCAGGGCCTGACTGAATATTGATGGGCTTTCGCAGTAGCCTTGAGGAGCGCACTTGAAGCAGAAACTTCGTCCTCCTAAATGGAATCCGAAAATATCTCTACTCTCCTCAGCAATCGGGATGCTGAAGAAGGCGTTCTTCAGGTCAATCACCGAGAACCAATTTGCTGAAGCTGGAACCATCGTCAATAAAGCAGTAATGTCAGGGACAACTGGAAACTGTTGGATAACTATCTTGTTCACTTCTCTGAGGTCGATGACGAACCTATACACAGGCGGTTGTAAAGGATCAGTACACTTTAAGACGGGCAGAACTGGACTGTTACAAACATTTCCTGTCGTTTCTTCGATGACGTCCTTATCAATCAGGTCATAAACAATCGTCAATAACACCTTTTCACATTCGCTAGATATTTTGTATTGGGGAATACGTGGCAACCTAACGTTGGCTTTCAATGTTATGACATACGGTGCTATCTCCAAACGACCTACATCATTAGAACCGTTTGCCCAGAGTACATCAGGAAGACACGACAATTCAGTTGCAATATTTTCTTTTGACACATACATTGGAGAAACGACTTTCTTACCTAAAGTAAGTTGTACTCCCAACGGTGAACAGTACAGAGTCGCATACAACCTTTGTAGCAAATCCAAACCTAACAAATTTTCACCGCAACCTGTTGTCAAAATGAGGGGTGCTTCTAATTCGCATGGGCCAATAGAAAGAGATATGGGACTAGAGATCGGGTTTCTAACAGGGGCGCCAGAGAAACCTACTGAAACATTCATTTCGCCAGACAAAGGTGCGCCAGGAAGTTTCGAGTGCATGATAGAACTTTTTGTAGCACCAGTATCCAGCAGAAATGGCTCTGACACTTCTGAGGTAATTACCTTGACATAAGGTCCATTCTGATCTACTGAAACAACTCCCTCTCTTTGTCGATGGCTGTCCTAGCAATCGTTACCCTCATTTTCGTGTTCGGTGTAATAGTCGTCAGCATAGTACTGAGCTGACCTGGACGACGCATTATTCTGTTGGTCAAAACTGTTCATCGAATTCTGAGGCGGAAAAGAAGTTGTATTTTGCGTGAAATTTCCACGGCCCCTACCTCTAGGGGCATGTTGAGCACCTCTTCCCCTTACACCTGAAGCACCGCTCAAACGTTGCGCAAGAGCCGGACAATTACCTTTAAAGTGACCCTCTTCCTTGCAATACGCACATTGATTCGGGCCATAAGCAATACGCTGATGGGAAAACTCGTTTCCTTGCGCGTTTCTCGAATACTGCTGTTGTGGTTGATAATTGGGCTGACTAGCCGTGCGAGGCGGATAGGCTTGCTGGAGAAGAACTTTAGTTTTTAAATCTTTCGTCTTTTTGTTGACTTTATCTAGCTCGTCTTTGCGCCTATTTTCATAGTACTGGGCTGTAGCTAAAATTTGAGCTGACGTAGAGACAGCCCAAGCACTCTCTGAATCTTTCAGTTTATTACACAGTTCAGGGATTAAATTATGTACGAATTTGTCTACAAACCATCTTTGGCCACCCTCGGTAGCCATATCCTGACCACTATGATCGGTGAAAGTCTCCTCAAATCTTTTGAAAAAGTCAGGCACATTCTCATCTTTCTTCTGCTTGCACGCAGATAGCTTGTCCCAGTTTACGCGTACTTCAGGCATTATCGTTTTCATGTACGCGATAATTCTACCGGGAAGTTCAGCTATTAACGGCTCAGATTTAGAACCACCAATTTGTCTAGCATCTATAGCTGTAATGTTCGCCCATGAGTCACCTAGTTCTTGGTCATGGTTCGTATGACGTATTTTGCTCCATAGAGGATGTGGAACAACGTTCCCAAACAACATGTCTATATCCGCTAAATTCATTATACATGAGCTTGCAGTTTGCGATAACTCCTTATTATACCCAGTCGGGTTTTTACGAGGATCAGGCAGTGTCTGTTTGAGTGCTAAGACATCGGATCTTTTCCAGGGGACATGTACCCATACACGCTGGAAATGAGGCAGAATCGGTGGATTCGCATTCGCATCACCTTCCCTCCAAACCGGAGGAACCTCTCTCATGGGGTACTGTCTCGCTCTTTTCCCGCCTGGTGCATCGTCTTCGTGACATGATCTAGAGACATTTCCCTTACTCCTATAAGAGAGCAATAACTCTATCGCTTTCTCATCATCTGCACCTATAATCATACCTTCATAGAACTTAAAGCGTGTACGCCATAGTTCGTTCATTGTGTATTTGGGATCATTTGTCTTCACATCTTCGCCCAGATATACACACATTTCTTCGAATACGTATCTGAGTGGGTGCATTCCATTGACGGAAAACTTCCATAACAGACTGAACATCATATCTAACAGTATCCGTAATCCATTTACGGGCTAGTTCATTCAGCACTTTTCTTTCCTCGTAATCAGGCAGTTGACTACGTAACTGTCTATGTTCTGTTTTAGGGGTCGTTTTAGGCGACCCGAAGAAAGGTGAAAGCAGACCAGTGACTGTACCTGTCACTCTTTGTCTAATAGAAGGAGAACCTTGCGGCGGGGCAAGTGCATCAGAAAAACCAGGCTGAGGCAATAGCAGAGGAAGTTGAAGTAGTAGCAGACGTAGTATCATAGACAATAGCTGGAGCTGTAGGCAAAGTCGTAGAAGTAGATGGAGTAGGTAGCAAAGATGGCGGCCTTTGAGAAGGCTGCACCGGAGAAGTAGGAACCAGCTGTAGAGTAGCTGGCGTGTGTGCAAGAGCTGTGTTTCGTGCGCCGGGGCGCGGTATAGTAAAATGCTTTGGCGTTGTAGTATCGTCTAACGCATACGGTGGAGGTGAACTTAATAAGTGGGACATTAATGGATCTTTCTCAGATCTCTCCTCTTGACCTTGTCCCTTATTTGGTAACATCGGGTAGCATTTATCTACTGCTAGTTTCTTGCTCCTAAGTATTTGTTCGCTTTCTTGCTCTTCCTCGTTATCCCTGTATGCAACGGCAGCTTGCACCATTGACATACCTCTTTTATTCTTTTTTGCTAATTTTATTTCTTTCTGTTTGGCTTCTTTGCGCCATAAGCGGAAAGAGTCAAACATCGCCGGCCGGGCTTTTCTCTTGAATAATTTGACCTCTAAGTTATCCAATATTTCTGAGTCGAAACTACCATATTGGGGCCATTTTAAAACACCATCCTTGCGGGTGTATTTTATCCACACTTCATTATATGTGATAGGACCTATGCCGTGCTTTACATAGAGCTCGTATGTTGGAGTTCCAATCGGAGGAACCGGACAGGAATCCTCTAATCGGGAGTCCTTACTATAACCAAGACAAAACAAGTTTCCAAGTCTGCTAAAACCAGGCATCTTCGCTCACTAGTCTAGCTTCAAACTTCAAAGGATTATCTATTACGATATTTCTCGTGAAAACACAAGTCCTTCGGCTTTGGGGCTTGCTAGTACCAAATCAAAGCGTATCTCAAGGATACCAAAAACTAAGGACTGGGAGACGCTCCACTTATACTTAACTGAAGTATTTGAAGATGGGTGACGTCGCTAGAAGACTCGTCTATCGTTTCGCTCTACCAAGGATCACTGGGTCCAAAACAAGGAGATAGTCAGGGCAGCAGTCCTTCGTAGCCGTCGGGACGCGGGGAACCTCGCAGCAAAGACCTTCGGAACCACGTCGACATACAGGGGTCGCTGAAGTGGCTGGCCGTCGTCTGGAATTTTCACACGAAGCTCCTCACGAACATCTGGCTTGGACCATCGCCGCTTGATACCGCCCCGAGTTGGGCGCCAACTGAGGTACCGGGTTTTAAGAGCCCGGTGGTGTCAGGGGATAACACCCGAAGACCTCTGAGTTCCCCCTTGTTTCTGACCACAAACACGGAGTCTTCTACTCGCAGTCAGATATCAAGTTTTATTGGCAGCTACCAAGTAACAGGTGTCCTAGAAGCATGACAAGATTAGAGGGTGTGGGGAGCACTCCTGCTTTCTCCAAGTAATACGTCCGATATTTACATGTTCCTCCTTAGCGTGCTGGTCGGATTGGTGCCAAAACCCTGCGGCACCTGTTATAAAGCGAATAGAGGGGGCAACATTGCCCCACCGGCCGCACAGTTGCTTATTGCCATCTGGCAAATAACTTCATTGTTTAACCAATATTTTTCACCGTCATCCATAGTTAATCCATTTAACCAAAAGTTTTTTCATCTTTAACTTCAGTCCACACACGGGATCTTTATGCCTTTTTCAATTTTCTAGTGAGAATGCTGTGCCCATCCAGACCTCTTGCACAAACACGACAGATGCAGGGGTTCTTCAAAAACAGCGTTTATTAAGAAAACCAATGCATTTCGAGCATCAAGTCACTTAGCAAACACGGGGAGTGAAGAGCGAATCAAATATGCAAAAAGAGGTGTTAATAAGGAGTCGGAAAGTAGAAACTGTTGGGCAGTAACCACGAGAGCAGCAGGACAGTAGTAATACAGACCTAGGGGGATATGATATGTTACGGTCTTTAAGTCGGTGTCTACACATTTTTGACAATTAGTTGGGACTAGTTTCATAGACTGTTTTGTAAGCAGGATGTTTTAATGTAAAGAAAATAAAGTCAAGCCACAAAGGAGTTATTAAGCACCAAGTGTCATTAACGCATGATGATGTTAACTGAGTATTGCAAGGATGTTAATGAATGTGTTTCTGTATTGATTCCAGCGTACCCTGACGAAGAGCACTTGATGCTCGAAATGCATTGGTTTTCTTAATAAACGCTGTTTTTGAAGAACCCCTGCATCTGTCGTGTTTGTGCAAGAGGTCTGGATGGGCACAGCATTCTCACTAGAAAATTGAAAAAGGCATAAAGATCCCGTGTGTGGACTGAAGTTAAAGATGAGAAAACTTTTGGTTAAATGGATTAACTATGGATGACGGTGAAAAATATTGGTTAAACAATGAAGTTATTTGCCAGATGGCAATAAGCAACTGTGCGGCCGGTGGGGCAATGTTGCCCCCTCTATTCGCTAGAAGCATGACAAACACGGGTCATGTGTTCTCAGGAGACTGTTCGTTTTTACAGAACCAGCCTTCTCCTTATATACAAAAATAATAGCTGCAAGCAAGAATTCTTGAGTTTATGATATGGCTATATACATATTTCTACAATAATACAAAAGAGCAAAGTCATGTAGGCAAGCCCGTATTTTAGATGTCCAATTCGTGATAGATTACCTAGCCAGGCCCGGAACTCCCATCAGATATCGGTGAAGCCCCAATAAAAGAAGGCACCTCCTAGTCATAAAACTGGCCATAAACGGGGAACGTGGACAGGTGTGTGTGTAGAAGACATGATCTGTATGCGGTGAATGGTTTGTGGTATGTTGTGCATTGATGCTATCGTGTTTGGCCACTGGGCGAGGAGCTGCCCAAACAGGTTTGGCTGGAGGCAAGGGAGTCAGTTGGGACAGGTCAGGGGGAAGTCAGGGAAGGTGGACGTGTCCTTTTAGATCAAGCTCGACCTTTAATTGACTTATCATGAGGGCAAGACACAAGATGGATACTGTTTACAAAATGGAGTCTGAGGGGTCGGGACGGAAACTGCGATTCAGGGGTGTTAGCATACCTCGATCAGGACGCAAATGCATAGGAATGATGTCCTAATCATTATCGGTTCGTCGACACCAAATTAGTCATGGTACGTTGATGTTTCGGGACACGGGTATCGGACCTCGATACCGGGATAACAGTAGGGTCCAGAATTTCAGAACCACAACACAGTTGCTGTCTAACTTATTAATGGCCCTGTTGTGCTGTTTGCTGCTTTTGTGATCTGGTATAATAGCAAATTGCACATTACATCTCTTGCCTTTACTCTTGCCAGGAAAAAGTATCTATGGTGACCGATTCCCTGATGAGAACTTCAAGCTGAAGCACTATGGACCTGGATGGGTCAGCATGGCCAATGCTGGCAAGGATACAAATGGCTCACAGTTCTTCATAACCACTGTGAAGACGTCCTGGTTGGATGGGAAACACGTCGTCTTTGGAAAAATCATAGAGGGAATGGTAATGACACTGATATTTTGACAGTATTTTAACGTCAGTCATTGTACAGTTTTTTCATTTGCTGCTGGGTATTATTGGTATGATTTGTGATGCTACTTTCGACCCACTTTCAGACTACTTGTGTTGATCTAACTTTCTGACCTTTTAGTAGAATTCTTTACTTTGCCATAAATGGTTATGAACGTGTGTTTATATACAGTTTCATGAGGTGATGTCAAAACGAAAACCTAAACCACCACTGTGGTGGTGGAGTGATCTGCTTTTTTTCCCCATTGGCTTTGTCTGTTTCCACTTTTGTAAAGTGGAACTCGTTTAAATACCGGATTCTTGCCTGGCTGAAGTGGAATAATTGCAACATAAGCGTGGAAAATCGCCTGCCTTTCCAAATTGAACTGATGCCATTTGAAGAAGTGTAAAAGAGTGAAACTATAGCCTGAGAAATACAGAAAAATCTTAAGTGTTTACTCTATTCATCTCTTGCAGGACATTGTGAAGAAGATCGAGACCACCAAGACAGATGGACGAGACAAGCCATTGAAAGACGTTATTGTCGAAGACTCTGGTGTGATTGTGGTGGAGAAGCCCTTCGCGATTGCTAAAGAGTAACAAATTTGTTTACTTTAGATAAAAAATGCCAAGAGGCTTTCTGGACAGACTGGTAGTCATTTTTGGATTGTGGCTTCTTCTGCTCCCATCCACGCTCAGGCAGCCTTGATCTACCATTAGCTGGGCTTGATGGTCCCAAATTAACACTTGTTTAAGACTGGATTTGTAGTTTGACGAGCAACTGTAAAACTTCTCTTGCCTGGAAAACCAAGAGATACTTTGGCGTTTGACTGCGAAAAAAGGATGACCTGGAAAACCCAAGGTTGTCACTGTAAGACATGCATCATTCCAACAATTGATATTGATTAAATACCTACATCAAGCTTTCAATTTCTGTTTTGAAACAAAGTAATCAATAAAACATGAATGTGTTTTTTTTTATACTTCTATTGGGCTCTGCATTTTTTTTGTTGTTCAGTAGCTTGTCTTATACATTTTATATGGATGTACAAAATCAGTGGTTCCCAAACTTTTGTCTCCTGAGGGCCCCTATTGAGTTACTAATTGAAGCAGAGGACCCCCAGGCAATTTGTACGATTCAAATTTCAAACATTAAAACTGTAACAAAACACGTGTGCACACCAAACAAATACTTGATATACTAAAGCTTTTAGTGTTTTATATTGTAACAATTGGCACAATCGAAAAATGTTAATAGGAAGGTTGGTGCTCCATCTCTGCGAATTGCCGTCTAAGGCTCCTGCTCCAGACTGGGCTAGACTGGAACCCAAAGCCGCCCTGGCAAATGTGACCCCCCTACGGTGCACAGCAAGTGCAGTGAGTGAGCCTGGCCACTACAAAGCTGACTTTGGAGAGCTCTCCCACAAAGAACATTTTGGGGGAAATGGTGCATTCTATAACACATTTGTCATTATATACTGATTTGTATTCACTATTAAAGCATAGTAAATGATGGCCTTACTATTCACCAATACAACAATCTTTTTGGGGCTCTTCCATGAATCCACACTATCATCCTCCAAACATGCCTCTATTCTCTCAATAGCACCCCTGTCACATGTATTTCAATTGTTTTATAGCATCTCTCCTACTAGTGTAGGATGTCAGCACTTTACTTCACTCACATACAGAAACAATAAATCGCACATGTCAATCAGTGTATAGAAAATGTTACAAAGGGGGCTTCAAGCTGTAGGATCCACGTCATACATAATGGCAAGCATTTTTTTAAGAGCGCTTGATCTGCAGAAGCACAAACTGTTTTCAGAACGTAACACTGTGGTTAGCGTTGACTTTAATTATAGCAACTTAATTCTACCCAAACAAACCATTTTGGCAGCATCAGGAAATTGAAAGACTCGGGGTAAAAAAGATGGCATACCAACTTGTACCGTGGAGTTTGCTTGCAGCTCTTTGAGGCAGTCCATAGCTTATTGAGCTAGATTATGATTGTAATTTATGAACTACGCAGTAACAATCTGTCAAAAGCAGTAACCCACTGAGCTACGCACAAAAGTTTTTATTTTTAAGAAATGAATGATATTCTTTCTTTACAGCAGGCATATTAACAGTCTGCGCTACCTTAGATGAGTCAAAGCTGCTACTGAACTTAACTCCATCTCGCTCCAGCAGGTGCATTAATCACTCGTTATCATGACACTTTTATTGTTGTCCAAAAACTTCATATTATACAAGGAACTTTGCTGTGCTTTTAATACTGCTTTCTGTTGCAATCTATCCCCTTTCTTAAACACCTGAAATGGCGTTTTATTTGTTCTCATTTCACCACTTTGCTACAAGATAGCATTCTTTCTAGTATCATTAGGATCCACAAACATTGGCCCAAATAGGCCATAGTTTACCTTACTCCCACCAGACGTACTAATGACTCCTGAAGGGACTCCCATTGTATTTTGATGAGTCTGTGGACAGTACTGGAGTGTGGATGACATGAAAGGGTGGTGGTCTTGAATGCCTAATGCTCCACAATGGGTACTTTCAGAACAATCTACTAAATCACATTGCTACATAGCCACTTTGGGTTAGTGGGCAAACTAATCTAATGGAATGTGCCATTTCAGAGATTTCACCACAGTATATTTAACGATCTGTGGATGCCTCAAAGTTTTCATCAAGTGTCCATGAATGGAGCTTATTTGATGTTTGCATATCTGCCAATAAAGTGACATCCATCACATGCATATCCTCGTCTTTTGCATTAATGGAACAAATCTATTTCCCTTAATGTTAGACTTGGCCCTTTTTGCAGGGTCATCCCTGAAATTTGTGCCTTCCTATGTTTTCTGACCTGTTGGCTGTTTTATGACTCTGGACACTTTACCACTGCTGATCAGTGCTAAAGTGCATATGCTCTCTCTATTGTAAATTGATGTATGGATTAGTGATTCCATGATTGGCTGGTTTGGTTTACTTGTCAGACCCTAGTACAGTGCACTGAGTGTGCCCAGGACTTGTAAACCAAATGCTGCTGGTGGGCTTGCAGCACTGGTTGTGCCACCCACAGAAGCAGCCTGTAAGTGTATTAGGTCTGCCATTGCAGAGCCTGTGTGCAGTCTGGTACTGCCATGCAGACTGGGCAAGTGCATCCACTTCCCAGTCCCTAAACCTTTCCTTTTCTTCATGTCATACACCCCTATGTTAGGCCCAAGGGCAGGGTGCATTGTAAGTATATGGTAGGACAAACCCTGATTTGTGTGGCATGTCCTACTAGTGAATTACAGCCATTTTAATTTTTTCACTATTGCAAGGCTACCTATTCCCCAAAGGCCATAATGGGCAGTTAGAATATTACATTTTATAATCCTAACTGACGTGGAACATGGTAGAAATTCGAGTTTAATATGCCTGAACTCAGAATGATAAAGTACATCTTTTAGTGAAGTTGATTTTAACATTCTGATTGAAAATACCACTTTTAGAAAGTAAGTATTTTCTTGTCGAACTATCCAAGCCTGCCTCTGTTAGGTTGTGTAACTCACTTTAGTGAGTGCAGAGTAGTGAGTGCAGAGTGCAGAGTGCAGAGTAGTGAGTGCAGAGTAGTGAGTGCAGAGTGCAGAGTAGTGAGTGCAGAGTGCAGAGTAGTGAGTGCAGAGTGCAGAGTAGTGAGTGCAGAGTGCAGAGTAGTGAGTGCAGAGTGCAGAGTAGTGAGTGCAGAGTGCAGAGTAGTGAGTGCAGAGTGCAGAGTAGTGAGTGCAGAGTAGTGAGTGCAGAGTGCAGAGTAGTGAGTGCAGAGTGCAGAGTGCAGAGTAGTGAGTGCAGAGTGCAGAGTAGTGAGTGCAGAGTGCAGAGTAGTGAGTGCAGAGTGCAGAGTAGTGAGTGCAGAGTGCAGAGTGCAGAGTGCAGAGTAGTGAGTGCAGAGTGCAGAGTAGTGAGTGCAGAGTGCAGAGTAGTGAGTGCAGAGTGCAGAGTAGTGAGTGCAGAGTGCAGAGTAGTGAGTGCAGAGTGCAGAGTAGTGAGTGCAGAGTGCAGAGTAGTGAGTGCAGAGTAGTGAGTGCAGAGTAGTGAGTGCAGAGTAGTGAGTGCAGAGTAGTGAGTGCAGAGTAGTGAGTGCAGAGTAGTGAGTGCAGAGTAGTGAGTGCAGAGTAGTGAGTGCAGAGTAGTGAGTGCAGAGTAGTGAGTGCAGAGTAGTGAGTGCAGAGTAGTGAGTGCAGAGTAGTGAGTGCAGAGTAGTGAGTGCAGAGTAGTGAGTGCAAGTAGTAGTGAGTGCAGAGTAGTGAGTAGTGAGTGCAGAGTGCAGAGTGCAGAGTAGTGAGTGCAGAGTGCAGAGTGCAGAGTAGTGAGTGCAGAGTAGTGAGTGCAGAGTGCAGAGTAGTGAGTGCAGAGTGCAGAGTAGTGAGTGCAGAGTGCAGAGTAGTGAGTGCAGAGTGCAGAGTAGTGAGTGCAGAGTGCAGAGTAGTAAGTGCAGAGTAGTGAGTGCAGAGTGCAGAGTAGTGAGTGCAGAGTAGTGAGTGCAGAGTGCAGAGTAGTGAGTGCAGAGTAGTGAGTGCAGAGTAGTAAGTGCAGAGTGCAGAGTGCAGAGTAGTGAGTGCAGAGTGCAGAGT
This sequence comes from Lissotriton helveticus, assembly GCF_964261635.1. Classification (NCBI taxonomy): domain Eukaryota; kingdom Metazoa; phylum Chordata; class Amphibia; order Caudata; family Salamandridae; genus Lissotriton; species Lissotriton helveticus. The sequence goes on along the minus strand of NC_136062.1, from coordinate 180,504,573 downwards.
AGTGAGTGCAGAGTGCAGAGTGCAGAGTAGTGAGTGCAGAGTGCAGAGTGCAGAGTAGTGAGTGCAGAGTGCAGAGTAGTGAGTGCAGAGTGCAGAGTAGTGAGTGCAGAGTGCAGAGTAGTGAGTGCAGAGTGCAGAGTAGTGAGTGCAGAGTGCAGAGTAGTGAGTGCAGAGTGCAGAGTAGTAAGTGCAGAGTAGTGAGTGCAGAGTGCAGAGTAGTGAGTGCAGAGTAGTGAGTGCAGAGTGCAGAGTAGTGAGTGCAGAGTAGTGAGTGCAGAGTAGTAAGTGCAGAGTGCAGAGTGCAGAGTAGTGAGTGCAGAGTGCAGAGTAGTGAGTGCAGAGTGCAGAGTGCAGAGTAGTGAGTGCAGAGTGCAGAGTGCAGAGTGCAGAGTAGTGAGTGCAGAGTGCAGAGTAGTGAGTGCAGAGTGCAGAGTAGTGAGTGCAGAGTGCAGAGTGCAGAGTAGTGAGTGCAGAGTGCAGAGTAGTGAGTGCAGAGTGCAGAGTAGTGAGTGCAGAGTGCAGAGTAGTAAGTGCAGAGTGCAGAGTAGTGAGTGCAGAGTGCAGAGTAGTGAGTGCAGAGTGCAGAGTAGTGAGTGCAGAGTGCAGAGTAGTAAGTGCAGAGTGCAGAGTAGTGAGTGCAGAGTGCAGAGTAGTGAGTGCAGAGTGCAGAGTAGTGAGTGCAGAGTAGTGAGTGCAGAGTAGTGAGTGCAGAGTGCAGAGTAGTGAGTGCAGAGTGCAGAGTGCAGAGTGCAGAGTAGTGAGTGCAGAGTGCAGAGTAGTGAGTGCAGAGTGCAGAGTAGTGAGTGCAGAGTGCAGAGTGCAGAGTAGTGAGTGCAGAGTGCAGAGTAGTGAGTGCAGAGTGCAGAGTAGTGAGTGCAGAGTAGTGAGTGCAGAGTAGTGAGTGCAGAGTGCAGAGTGCAGAGTAGTGAGTGCAGAGTAGTGAGTGCAGAGTGCAGAGTAGTGAGTGCAGAGTGCAGAGTAGTGAGTGCAGAGTGCAGAGTGCAGAGTAGTGAGTGCAGAGTGCAGAGTAGTGAGTGCAGAGTGCAGAGTAGTGAGTGCAGAGTGCAGAGTAGTGAGTGCAGAGTGCAGAGTAGTGAGTGCAGAGTGCAGAGTGCAGAGTAGTGAGTGCAGAGTGCAGAGTAGTGAGTGCAGAGTGCAGAGTGCAGAGTGCAGAGTAGTGAGTGCAGAGTGCAGAGTGCAGAGTGCAGAGTAGTGAGTGCAGAGTAGTGAGTGCAGAGTGCAGAGTAGTGAGTGCAGAGTAGTGAGTGCAGAGTAGTGAGTGCAGAGTAGTGAGTGCAGAGTAGTGAGTGCAGAGTAGTGAGTGCAGAGTAGAGAGTGCAGAGTGCTGAGTGCAGAGTGCAGAGTGCAGAGTAGTGAGTGCAGAGTAGTGAGTGCAGAGTAGTGAGTGCAGAGTAGTGAGTGCAGAGTGCAGAGTAGTGAGTGCAGAGTAGTGAGTGCAGAGTGCAGAGTGCAGAGTGCAGAGTGCAGAGTGCAGAGTGCAGAGTGCAGAGTAGTGAGTGCAGAGTAGTGAGTGCAGAGTAGTGAGTGCAGAGTAGTGAGTGCAGAGTAGTGAGTGCAGAGTAGTGAGTGCAGAGTAGTGAGTGCAGAGTGCAGAGTGCAGAGTAGTGAGTGCAGAGTAGTGAGTGCAGAGTGCAGAGTAGTGAGTGCAGAGTGCAGAGTAGTGAGTGCAGAGTGCAGAGTAGTGAGTGCAGAGTGCAGAGTAGTGAGTGCAGAGTGCAGAGTGCAGAGTGCAGAGTGCAGAGTGCAGAGTAGTGAGTGCAGAGTGCAGAGTAGTGAGTGCAGAGTGCAGAGTAGTGAGTGCAGAGTGCAGAGTAGAGAGTGCAGAGTGCAGAGTAGTGAGTGCAGAGTAGTGAGTGCAGAGTAGTGAGTGCAGAGTAGTGAGTGCAGAGTGCAGAGTAGTGAGTGCAGAGTGCAGAGTGCAGAGTGCAGAGTGCAGAGTAGTGAGTGCAGAGTAGTGAGTGCAGAGTGCAGAGTGCAGAGTAGTGAGTGCAGAGTAGTGAGTGCAGAGTAGTGAGTGCAGAGTAGTGAGTGCAGAGTAGTGAGTGCAGAGTAGTGAGTGCAGAGTGCAGAGTAGTGAGTGCAGAGTGCAGAGTAGTGAGTGCAGAGTGCAGAGTAGTGAGTGCAGAGTGCAGAGTGCAGAGTAGTGAGTGCAGAGTGCAGAGTAGTGAGTGCAGAGTGCAGAGTGCAGAGTAGTGAGTGCAGAGTGCAGAGTAGTGAGTGCAGAGTAGTGAGTGCAGAGTAGTGAGTGCAGAGTAGTGAGTGCAGAGTAGTGAGTGCAGAGTAGTGAGTGCAGAGTAGTGAGTGCAGAGTAGTGAGTGCAGAGTAGTGAGTGCAGAGTGCAGAGTAGTGAGTGCAGAGTAGTGAGTGCAGAGTGCAGAGTGCAGAGTGCAGAGTGCAGAGTGCAGAGTGCAGAGTAGTGAGTGCAGAGTAGTGAGTGCAGAGTAGTGAGTGCAGAGTAGTGAGTGCAGAGTAGTGAGTGCAGAGTAGTGAGTGCAGAGTAGTGAGTGCAGAGTAGTGAGTGCAGAGTAGTGAGTGCAGAGTGCAGAGTGCAGAGTGCAGAGTAGTGAGTGCAGAGTGCAGAGTGCAGAGTAGTGAGTGCAGAGTGCAGAGTAGTGAGTGCAGAGTGCAGAGTAGTGAGTGCAGAGTGCAGAGTGCAGAGTAGTGAGTGCAGAGTGCAGAGTAGTGAGTGCAGAGTGCAGAGTAGTGAGTGCAGAGTGCAGAGTAGTGAGTGCAGAGTGCAGAGTGCAGAGTAGAGAGTGCAGAGTGCAGAGTGCAGAGTAGTGAGTGCAGAGTGCAGAGTGCAGAGTAGTGAGTGCAGAGTAGTGAGTGCAGAGTAGTGAGTGCAGAGTAGTGAGTGCAGAGTAGTGAGTGCAGAGTAGTGAGTGCAGAGTAGTGAGTGCAGAGTGCAGAGTGCAGAGTAGTGAGTGCAGAGTAGTGAGTGCAGAGTGCAGAGTGCAGAGTGCAGAGTGCAGAGTGCAGAGTAGTGAGTGCAGAGTAGTGAGTGCAGAGTGCAGAGTGCAGAGTAGTGAGTGCAGAGTGCAGAGTAGTGAGTGCAGAGTGCAGAGTAGTGAGTGCAGAGTGCAGAGTGCAGAGTGCAGAGTAGTGAGTGCAGAGTGCAGAGTAGTGAGTGCAGAGTGCAGAGTAGTGAGTGCAGAGTGCAGAGTAGTGAGTGCAGAGTGCAGAGTGCAGAGTAGAGAGTGCAGAGTGCAGAGTGCAGAGTAGTGAGTGCAGAGTAGTGAGTGCAGAGTGCAGAGTAGTGAGTGCAGAGTGCAGAGTGCAGAGTGCAGAGTGCAGAGTAGTGAGTGCAGAGTAGTGAGTGCAGAGTGCAGAGTAGTGAGTGCAGAGTGCAGAGTAGTGAGTGCAGAGTGCAGAGTGCAGAGTAGTGAGTGCAGAGTGCAGAGTGCAGAGTGCAGAGTAGTGAGTGCAGAGTAGTGAGTGCAGAGTAGTGAGTGCAGAGTGCAGAGTAGTGAGTGCAGAGTGCAGAGTGCAGAGTAGTGAGTGCAGAGTGCAGAGTAGTGAGTGCAGAGTGCAGAGTAGTGAGTGCAGAGTGCAGAGTAGTGAGTGCAGAGTGCAGAGTGCAGAGTAGTGAGTGCAGAGTGCAGAGTAGTGAGTGCAGAGTGCAGAGTGCAGAGTAGTGAGTGCAGAGTGCAGAGTGCAGAGTAGTGAGTGCAGAGTGCAGAGTAGTGAGTGCAGAGTGCAGAGTAGTGAGTGCAGAGTGCAGAGTAGTGAGTGCAGAGTGCAGAGTGCAGAGTGCAGAGTAGTGAGTGCAGAGTGCAGAGTGCAGAGTGCAGAGTGCAGAGTGCAGAGTGCAGAGTGCAGAGTAGTGAGTGCAGAGTGCAGAGTAGTGAGTGCAGAGTGCAGAGTGCAGAGTAGTGAGTGCAGAGTGCAGAGTAGTGAGTGCAGAGTAGTGAGTGCAGAGTGCAGAGTAGTAAGTGCAGAGTGCAGAGTAGTGAGTGCAGAGTGCAGAGTAGTGAGTGCAGAGTAGTGAGTGCAGAGTAGTGAGTGCAGAGTGCAGAGTAGTGAGTGCAGAGTAGTGAGTGCAGAGTAGTGAGTGCAGAGTGCAGAGTAGTAAGTGCAGAGTGCAGAGTAGTGAGTGCAGAGTGCAGAGTGCAGAGTAGTGAGTGCAGAGTGCAGAGTAGTGAGTGCAGAGTGCAGAGTAGTGAGTGCAGAGTGCAGAGTAGTGAGTGCAGAGTAGTGAGTGCAGAGTAGTGAGTGCAGAGTGCAGAGTAGTGAGTGCAGAGTGCAGAGTGCAGAGTGCAGAGTAGTGAGTGCAGAGTAGAGAGCGCAGAGTGCAGAGTAGTGAGTGCAGAGTGCAGAGTAGTGAGTGCAGAGTGCAGAGTAGTGAGTGCAGAGTGCAGAGTAGTGAGTGCAGAGTAGTGAGTGCAGAGTAGAGAGCGCAGAGTGCAGAGTAGTGAGTGCAGAGTGCAGAGTAGTGAGTGCAGAGTGCAGAGTAGTGAGTGCAGAGTGCAGAGTGCAGAGTGCAGAGTGCAGAGTGCAGAGTAGTGAGTGCAGAGTGCAGAGTAGTGAGTGCAGAGTAGTGAGTGCAGAGTGCAGAGTAGTGAGTGCAGAGTGCAGAGTAGTGAGTGCAGAGTAGTGAGTGCAGAGTGCAGAGTGCAGAGTAGTGAGTGCAGAGTGCAGAGTGCAGAGTAGTGAGTGCAGAGTGCAGAGTAGTGAGTGCAGAGTGCAGAGTAGTGAGTGCAGAGTAGTGAGTGCAGAGTGCAGAGTAGTGAGTGCAGAGTGCAGAGTAGTGAGTGCAGAGTGCAGAGTAGTGAGTGCAGAGTGCAGAGTGCAGAGTGCAGAGTAGTGAGTGCAGAGTGCAGAGTGCAGAGTGCAGAGTAGTGAGTGCAGAGTAGTGAGTGCAGAGTAGTGAGTGCAGAGTAGTGAGTGCAGAGTAGTGAGTGCAGAGTGCAGAGTAGTGAGTGCAGAGTAGTGAGTGCAGAGTAGTGAGTGCAGAGTGCAGAGTAGTGAGTGCAGAGTGCAGAGTAGTGAGTGCAGAGTGCAGAGTGCAGAGTAGTGAGTGCAGAGTGCAGAGTAGTGAGTGCAGAGTGCAGAGTGCAGAGTAGTGAGTGCAGAGTGCAGAGTAGTGAGTGCAGAGTGCAGAGTGCAGAGTAGTGAGTGCAGAGTGCAGAGTAGTGAGTGCAGAGTGCAGAGTAGTGAGTGCAGAGTGCAGAGTAGTGAGTGCAGAGTGCAGAGTAGTGAGTGCAGAGTAGTGAGTGCAGAGTGCAGAGTGCAGAGTAGTGAGTGCAGAGTGCAGAGTAGTGAGTGCAGAGTGCAGAGTGCAGAGTGCAGAGTGCAGAGTAGTGAGTGCAGAGTAGAGAGCGCAGAGTGCAGAGTAGTGAGTGCAGAGTAGTGAGTGCAGAGTGCAGAGTAGTGAGTGCAGAGTGCAGAGTAGTGAGTGCAGAGTGCAGAGTGCAGAGTGCAGAGTGCAGAGTGCAGAGTAGTGAGTGCAGAGTGCAGAGTAGTGAGTGCAGAGTGCAGAGTAGTGAGTGCAGAGTAGTGAGTGCAGAGTGCAGAGTAGTGAGTGCAGAGTGCAGAGTGCAGAGTAGTGAGTGCAGAGTGCAGAGTGCAGAGTAGTGAGTGCAGAGTGCAGAGTGCAGAGTGCAGAGTGCAGAGTGCAGAGTGCAGAGTGCAGAGTGCAGAGTGCAGAGTGCAGAGTGCAGAGTGCAGAGTAGTGAGTGCAGAGTGCAGAGTAGTGAGTGCAGAGTGCAGAGTAGTGAGTGCAGAGTGCAGAGTGCAGAGTAGTGAGTGCAGAGTAGTGAGTGCAGAGTGCAGAGTAGTGAGTGCAGAGTGCAGAGTGCAGAGTAGTGAGTGCAGAGTGCAGAGTGCAGAGTGCAGAGTGCAGAGTGCAGAGTGCAGAGTGCAGAGTGCAGAGTAGTGAGTGCAGAGTGCAGAGTAGTGAGTGCAGAGTGCAGAGTGCAGAGTAGTGAGTGCAGAGTGCAGAGTGCAGAGTAGTGAGTGCAGAGTGCAGAGTGCAGAGTGCAGAGTAGTGAGTGCAGAGTGCAGAGTAGTGAGTGCAGAGTGCAGAGTAGTGAGTGCAGAGTGCAGAGTGCAGAGTGCAGAGTGCAGAGTGCAGAGTAGTGAGTGCAGAGTAGTGAGTGCAGAGTGCAGAGTGCAGAGTGCAGAGTAGTGAGTGCAGAGTAGTGAGTGCAGAGTGCAGAGTGCAGAGTAGTGAGTGCAGAGTGCAGAGTAGTGAGTGCAGAGTGCAGAGTAGTGAGTGCAGAGTGCAGAGTGCAGAGTAGTGAGTGCAGAGTGCAGAGTGCAGAGTAGTGAGTGCAGAGTGCAGAGTAGTGAGTGCAGAGTGCAGAGTAGTGAGTGCAGAGTAGTGAGTGCAGAGTGCAGAGTAGTGAGTGCAGAGTGCAGAGTAGTGAGTGCAGAGTGCAGAGTGCAGAGTAGTGAGTGCAGAGTGCAGAGTAGTGAGTGCAGAGTGCAGAGTGCAGAGTAGTGAGTGCAGAGTGCAGAGTGCAGAGTAGTGAGTGCAGAGTGCAGAGTAGTGAGTGCAGAGTAGTGAGTGCAGAGTAGTGAGTGCAGAGTAGTGAGTGCAGAGTAGTGAGTGCAGAGTGCAGAGTAGTGAGTGCAGAGTGCAGAGTAGTGAGTGCAGAGTGCAGAGTGCAGAGTAGTGAGTGCAGAGTGCAGAGTAGTGAGTGCAGAGTGCAGAGTGCAGAGTAGTGAGTGCAGAGTGCAGAGTAGTGAGTGCAGAGTGCAGAGTAGTGAGTGCAGAGTGCAGAGTGCAGAGTAGTGAGTGCAGAGTGCAGAGTAGTGAGTGCAGAGTGCAGAGTAGTGAGTGCAGAGTGCAGAGTGCAGAGTGTGAGTGCAGAGTGCAGAGTGCTGAGTGCAGAGTGCAGAGTGCAGAGTGCTGAGTGCAGAGTGCAGAGTGCAGAGTAGTGAGTGCAGAGTAGTGAGTGCAGAGTGCAGAGTAGTGAGTGCAGAGTGCAGAGTGCAGAGTGCAGAGTAGTGAGTGCAGAGTAGTGAGTGCAGAGTGCAGAGTGCAGAGTAGTGAGTGCAGAGTGCAGAGTAGTGAGTGCAGAGTGCAGAGTGCAGAGTGCAGAGTAGTGAGTGCAGAGTGCAGAGTGCAGAGTGCAGAGTAGTGAGTGCAGAGTGCAGAGTGCAGAGTAGTGAGTGCAGAGTGCAGAGTGCAGAGTAGTGAGTGCAGAGTGCAGAGTGCAGAGTAGTGAGTGCAGAGTAGTGAGTGCAGAGTGCAGAGTGCAGAGTAGTGAGTGCAGAGTGCAGAGTAGTGAGTGCAGAGTGCAGAGTAGTGAGTGCAGAGTGCAGAGTGCAGAGTAGTGAGTGCAGAGTGCAGAGTAGTGAGTGCAGAGTGCAGAGTAGTGAGTGCAGAGTGCAGAGTGCAGAGTAGTGAGTGCAGAGTGCAGAGTAGTGAGTGCAGAGTGCAGAGTAGTGAGTGCAGAGTGCAGAGTAGTGAGTGCAGAGTGCAGAGTAGTGAGTGCAGAGTGCAGAGTAGTGAGTGCAGAGTGCAGAGTGCAGAGTGCAGAGTGCAGAGTGCAGAGTAGTGAGTGCAGAGTGCAGAGTGCAGAGTAGTGAGTGCAGAGTGCAGAGTGCAGAGTAGTGAGTGCAGAGTGCAGAGTGCAGAGTAGTGAGTGCAGAGTGCAGAGTAGTGAGTGCAGAGTGCAGAGTAGTGAGTGCAGAGTGCAGAGTGCAGAGTGCAGAGTAGTGAGTGCAGAGTGTGATGAGAGTGCAGAGTGCAGAGTGCAGAGTAGTGAGTGCAGAGTGCAGAGTGCAGAGTAGTGAGTGCAGAGTGCAGAGTGCAGAGTGCAGAGTAGTGAGTGCAGAGTGCAGAGTGCAGAGTAGTGAGTGCAGAGTGCAGAGTAGTGAGTGCAGAGTGCAGAGTAGTGAGTGCAGAGTGCAGAGTAGTGAGTGCAGAGTGCAGAGTGCAGAGTGCAGAGTAGTGAGTGCAGAGTGCAGAGTAGTGAGTGCAGAGTGCAGAGTAGTGAGTGCAGAGTGCAGAGTAGTGAGTGCAGAGTGCAGAGTAGTGAGTGCAGAGTGCAGAGTAGTGAGTGCAGAGTGCAGAGTAGAGAGTGCAGAGTGCAGAGTAGTGAGTGCAGAGTGCAGAGTAGTGAGTGCAGAGTGCAGAGTGCAGAGTGCAGAGTGCAGAGTGCAGAGTAGTGAGTGCAGAGTAGTGAGTGCAGAGTGCAGAGTAGTGAGTGCAGAGTGCAGAGTAGTGAGTGCAGAGTGCAGAGTGCAGAGTGCAGAGTGCAGAGTGCAGAGTGCAGAGTAGTGAGTGCAGAGTGCAGAGTGCAGAGTAGTGAGTGCAGAGTGCAGAGTGCAGAGTGCAGAGTAGAGAGTGGCAGAGTGCAGAGTGCAGAGTGCAGAAGTCAGATGCAGGAGTGCAGAGTGCAGAGTAGTGAGTGCAGAGTAGTGAGTGCAGAGTGCAGAGTAGTGAGTGCAGAGTGCAGAGTAGTGAGTGCAGAGTGCAGAGTAGTGAGTGCAGAGTGCAGAGTGCAGAGTAGTGAGTGCAGAGTGCAGAGTAGTGAGTGCAGAGTGCAGAGTAGTGAGTGCAGAGTGCAGAGTGCAGAGTGCAGAGTGCAGAGTGCAGAGTGCAGAGTAGTGAGTGCAGAGTGCAGAGTAGTGAGTGCAGAGTAGTGAGTGCAGAGTGCAGAGTAGTGAGTGCAGAGTGCAGAGTGCAGAGTGCAGAGTAGTGAGTGCAGAGTGCAGAGTGCAGAGTAGTGAGTGCAGAGTGCAGAGTGCAGAGTAGTGAGTGCAGAGTGCAGAGTAGAGAGTAGTGAGTGCAGAGTAGTGAGTGCAGAGTGCAGAGTAGTGAGTGCAGAGTGCAGAGTGCAGAGTGCAGAGTAGTGAGTGCAGAGTGCAGAGTGCAGAGTAGTGAGTGCAGAGTGCAGAGTGCAGAGTAGTGAGTGCAGAGTGCAGAGTGCAGAGTGCAGAGTGCAGAGTAGTGAGTGCAGAGTGCAGAGTAGTGAGTGCAGAGTGCAGAGTAGTGAGTGCAGAGTGCAGAGTAGTGAGTGCAGAGTGCAGAGTAGTGAGTGCAGAGTGCAGAGTAGTGAGTGCAGAGTGCAGAGTGCAGAGTGCAGAGTGCAGAGTGCAGAGTAGTGAGTGCAGAGTGCAGAGTGCAGAGTAGTGAGTGCAGAGTGCAGAGTGCAGAGTAGTGAGTGCAGAGTGCAGAGTGCAGAGTAGTGAGTGCAGAGTGCAGAGTGCAGAGTAGTGAGTGCAGAGTGCAGAGTGCAGAGTAGTGAGTGCAGAGTGCAGAGTAGTGAGTGCAGAGTGCAGAGTGCAGAGTAGTGAGTGCAGAGTGCAGAGTAGTGAGTGCAGAGTGCAGAGTGCAGAGTAGTGAGTGCAGAGTGCAGAGTAGTGAGTGCAGAGTGCAGAGTGCAGAGTGCAGAGTAGTGAGTGCAGAGTGCAGAGTGCAGAGTAGTGAGTGCAGAGTGCAGAGTGCAGAGTAGTGAGTGCAGAGTGCAGAGTGCAGAGTGCAGAGTGCAGAGTGCAGAGTGCAGAGTGCAGAGTGCAGAGTGCAGAGTGCAGAGTAGTGAGTGCAGAGTGCAGAGTAGTGAGTGCAGAGTGCAGAGTGCAGAGTAGTGAGTGCAGAGTGCAGAGTGCAGAGTAGTGAGTGCAGAGTGCAGAGTAGTGAGTGCAGAGTGCAGAGTAGTGAGTGCAGAGTGCAGAGTGCAGAGTGCAGAGTAGTGAGTGCAGAGTGCAGAGTAGTGAGTGCAGAGTGCAGAGTGCAGAGTAGTGAGTGCAGAGTGCAGAGTGCAGAGTGCAGAGTGCAGAGTAGTGAGTGCAGAGTGCAGAGTAGTGAGTGCAGAGTGCAGAGTAGTGAGTGCAGAGTGCAGAGTGCAGAGTAGTGAGTGCAGAGTGCAGAGTAGTGAGTGCAGAGTGCAGAGTGCAGAGTAGTGAGTGCAGAGTGCAGAGTGCAGAGTAGTGAGTGCAGAGTGCAGAGTGCAGAGTGCAGAGTGCAGAGTGCAGAGTGCAGAGTAGTGAGTGCAGAGTGCAGAGTAGTGAGTGCAGAGTGCAGAGTGCAGAGTAGTGAGTGCAGAGTGCAGAGTGCAGAGTGCAGAGTGCAGAGTGCAGAGTGCAGAGTGCAGAGTGCAGAGTGCAGAGTGCAGAGTGCAGAGTAGTGAGTGCAGAGTGCAGAGTGCAGAGTGCAGAGTAGTGAGTGCAGAGTGCAGAGTGCAGAGTAGTGAGTGCAGAGTGCAGAGTGCAGAGTAGTGAGTGCAGAGTGCAGAGTAGTGAGTGCAGAGTGCAGAGTAGTGAGTGCAGAGTGCAGAGTGCAGAGTAGTGAGTGCAGAGTGCAGAGTGCAGAGTGCAGAGTGCAGAGTGCAGAGTGCAGAGTAGTGAGTGCAGAGTGCAGAGTGCAGAGTAGTGAGTGCAGAGTGCAGAGTGCAGAGTGCAGAGTAGTGAGTGCAGAGTGCAGAGTGCAGAGTGCAGAGTAGTGAGTGCAGAGTGCAGAGTAGTGAGTGCAGAGTGCAGAGTAGTGAGTGCAGAGTGCAGAGTGCAGAGTAGTGAGTGCAGAGTGCAGAGTAGTGAGTGCAGAGTGCAGAGTGCAGAGTAGTGAGTGCAGAGTGCAGAGTGAGTGCAGAGTGCAGAGTAGTGAGTGCAGAGTGCAGAGTGCAGAGTAGTGAGTGCAGAGTGCAGAGTAGTGAGTGCAGAGTGCAGAGTGCAGAGTAGTGAGTGCAGAGTGCAGAGTGCAGAGTAGTGAGTGCAGAGTGCAGAGTGCAGAGTAGTGAGTGCAGAGTGCAGAGTAGTGAGTGCAGAGTGCAGAGTAGTGAGTGCAGAGTGCAGAGTAGTGAGTGCAGAGTGCAGAGTGCAGAGTAGTGAGTGCAGAGTGCAGAGTGCAGAGTAGTGAGTGCAGAGTGCAGAGTGCAGAGTAGTGAGTGCAGAGTGCAGAGTGCAGAGTAGTGAGTGCAGAGTGCAGAGTGCAGAGTAGTGAGTGCAGAGTGCAGAGTAGTGAGTGCAGAGTGCAGAGTAGTGAGTGCAGAGTGCAGAGTAGTGAGTGCAGAGTAGAGAGTGCAGAGTGCAGAGTAGTGAGTGCAGAGTGCAGAGTAGTGAGTGCAGAGTGCAGAGTGCAGAGTGCAGAGTGCAGAGTGCAGAGTGCAGAGTAGTGAGTGCAGAGTAGTGAGTGCAGAGTGCAGAGTAGTGAGTGCAGAGTGCAGAGTGCAGAGTAGTGAGTGCAGAGTGCAGAGTGCAGAGTGCAGAGTGCAGAGTGCAGAGTGCAGAGTGCAGAGTGCAGAGTGCAGAGTGCAGAGTGCAGAGTAGTGAGTGCAGAGTAGTGAGTGCAGAGTGCAGAGTAGTGAGTGCAGAGTGCAGAGTAGTGAGTGCAGAGTGCAGAGTAGTGAGTGCAGAGTGCAGAGTAGTGAGTGCAGAGTGCAGAGTGCAGAGTAGTGAGTGCAGAGTGCAGAGTAGTGAGTGCAGAGTGCAGAGTAGTGAGTGCAGAGTGCAGAGTAGTGAGTGCAGAGTGCAGAGTAGTGAGTGCAGAGTGCAGAGTGCAGAGTAGTGAGTGCAGAGTGCAGAGTGCAGAGTGCAGAGTAGTGAGTGCAGAGTGCAGAGTAGTGAGTGCAGAGTGCAGAGTAGTGAGTGCAGAGTGCAGAGTAGTGAGTGCAGAGTGCAGAGTGCAGAGTGCAGAGTGCAGAGTAGTGAGTGCAGAGTGCAGAGTAGTGAGTGCAGAGTGCAGAGTAGTGAGTGCAGAGTGCAGAGTAGTGAGTGCAGAGTGCAGAGTGCAGAGTAGTGAGTGCAGAGTGCAGAGTGCAGAGTGCAGAGTGCAGAGTAGTGAGTGCAGAGTGCAGAGTAGTGAGTGCAGAGTGCAGAGTAGTGAGTGCAGAGTGCAGAGTAGTGAGTGCAGAGTGCAGAGTAGTGAGTGCAGAGTGCAGAGTGCAGAGTGCAGAGTGCAGAGTAGTGAGTGCAGAGTGCAGAGTAGTGAGTGCAGAGTGCAGAGTAGTGAGTGCAGAGTGCAGAGTAGTGAGTGCAGAGTGCAGAGTAGTGAGTGCAGAGTGCAGAGTAGTGAGTGCAGAGTGCAGAGTAGTGAGTGCAGAGTGCAGAGTGCAGAGTGCAGAGTGCAGAGTAGTGAGTGCAGAGTGCAGAGTAGTGAGTGCAGAGTGCAGAGTGCAGAGTAGTGAGTGCAGAGTGCAGAGTAGTGAGTGCAGAGTGCAGAGTGCAGAGTGGTGAGTGCAGAGTGCAGAGTGCAGAGTGCAGAGTGCAGAGTGCAGAGTGCAGAGTGCAGAGTGCAGAGTGCAGAGTGCAGAGTAGTGAGTGCAGAGTAGTGAGTGCAGAGTGCAGAGTAGTGAGTGCAGAGTGCAGAGTGCAGAGTGCAGAGTAGTGAGTGCAGAGTGCAGAGTGCAGAGTAGTGAGTGCAGAGTGCAGAGTAGTGAGTGCAGAGTGCAGAGTGCAGAGTGCAGAGTAGTGAGTGCAGAGTGCA